>NC_074667.1:29626981-29926981 GCF_029448725.1 Salvelinus fontinalis
ATGAACAGAGAAAGGCCATCTCTTCAATGTTACATTAACACATCACTTTCAATATCCTACTGGTGGGTGTAAGAGTTGCTTCGAGACTTTCAGAATGTATAGTAATTGAATATCGTAACAAAGGTTACAGCATATTACAGAAGTAAGGCTTCTGCATATTACAGAAGTAATATGCAGACACATGCTTACGATATGCTGAATGTCTGACTGGATGTAAAAATACACTCTCTGCCTTTCCCCTCTGCCTCAATAGACTTGACTCACCACATATTTACAACGACTAACAATGATACGTCTGAAAAACACTCGTTATAAGGGTTCATTTCGTACATTGGAGAGCATGGGGAAATGCATGGCCTTATTAATCAGTCCATTGTAAGGCGATTCCTGGAGAGTTGAGTGGGCGATGGAGATTAGATTTGTTTATTGTTTATTGTTTTTTTGTTTTTTCTGAGTTGCTAATCAAATTCTTTCCTATGTTTTGTGAAATATCTGCATCTGTTTATCTTAAGTGCTCGTGTGCTCGTGTGTACGTGTGTATGTGTATGTGTGTGTGTGTGTGTGTGTGTGCGCGCGCATCAATGTGTGGGTGGGGGTGAGATGTGTGTGAATCTGTAAGTGAGTTAGACAGTCCTCACAGTGGGTAGCTGAGGTGTTGGCATAGTTGTTGTTTTGCCTGGCTTGGCACAGGTGTGTGCTGACACACACACACTCACACTCTCTCTCCTTTACACACACACAATCTCCCCAGTGAGTGGCCACCATATGCCTCAAAGGCAGATGGCACAGTTGGCAGTGCCAATGTGACGGTCCATGATTACCACTCCGGGGGATTCTATTATCAAAATGACTGCTTGGACAGTTTCTAAAGATAAAGATGCTGAGAGTGGGACTTAGTGCACTGGGACTCTCGTTTCACCCCCACTGGCACTCCTGTCTAGTTAACTAGAGTTAAAGGAACGTTTCAACTGCACACACAATGAAAAAGTATATCTGCTATATAATAGGCCTTGTTATGAAGACTGTTTTAGGTGTTGTCTGACATCCTCTATGCTTAACCATTCTTACCTTAAACACCCCAGTCTGCTTTCAATGTATGTGAAAACTATGTCACCGTTGTTAAATTAAGAGCAGTGCTTCCCCTTTGGGAGGACTAAAGATACAGTAGTGACTCGGATGTAACACCTGGGGAACGTGGGCGTGAGACTGGAGAAGCTGACGGGCAGGTTATAATCAGTGTTGTGTCTCACATCCAGAAGCAGCACTCTGAGGGGCAGAGAGGTTATGAAATTGGTCTAGAGAGGTCATTTCTGGAGCTTTGGAGACCTCTAAACCAACACATGCGCATGCACGCCCACACACACACACATGCAGGCATGCACACACACACACACAAACATGTGTGCACATGCACGTAAACACTGAGGCACACACAAGCACATGCACACACACACACACAACACACACCACCTACACCACCCTGTTGTGTCAGCCTGCAGGTATGAATGAGTGGCATCACTTTTGTAAGTTTGTGAGCATCCCGTGGTTCCCCTGAGGAAGAGAGGACAGGGGTCTAGGACTCTGAGGAGAGATGTGTCCTGGTTCTCTACGAGCCAGTACCTCTCATCTAAATGCTAATTTGGAGAGAGAGTGAGAGAGAGAGAGAAAATGGATGAGTATGAAAGAGAGAGAGAGAGAGAAAATGGATGAGTATGAATGAAAGATTGAAAGAAACTAAAAGAAATTAAGAAAGAAGAAAAGAAAGTAGGAAAGAAAGAAGAGATCCATAGATTGCCTGTCTTCAGCAGGTCAGTGGATGACATGGCAGGGTGGGGGAGGGGGGCAGGGCCAGGGATGCGTATATTGCTGGATCAAGTTTCAGGTACCAGGACACAGTCTTCCTCAAGGCATTTTGTATCATATTGGTGTGTGTGTGTGTGTGTGCGCACGTGTGCTCGTGCACATGTCTGCATGCCTGCCTGACTGCCTGTTTGCATGCTTGTGTGTGAGCATGTGTTGGCTATAGATATTACATCGTTTCATATTCACCGAACAAAATCTAATTCTCCCACACCCCCCACTGCAATCATATTACATTTTTACTCAAAACATTGGTAATTTCCCACAGATCTTGCTCTCCTTTCCGAGTCTCTGCAGCAAAGATGATATGTTTCATATCTGGCATCCAGGAGAAGCAGCTTTACCTGGGCTCAGTGATGAGAGAACCTGATCTCTCTCAGGTGGAGGCCCTATGAGCAATCTAGTTTAGTTTGTAGAACAAACAGGGCCAGATTGGTCTCTCTCTCAGCCCAGAGTGAGTCCACATCTCCTGGCCTGGAAAGGCGTGAGTGGGCTGGTCAGTCGGTAGTGGTGGAGGAGGGGGGGGGGTCAAAGAGCTGTTGTTGGATGATTGGGTTGTTTTTGTTGTGGAGGAGGTAGGTAAGTAAACAGACAGATGCAGAAGTTGGGGTCAATTCAATATTCACACAGTCAGGCGAGGAAGTGAGTGGTAATTCAGTCCATGAATGGGAAGACGTTGAAAATAATAGGCCGTTTTCAAGACATGTAAAAAAACAAAAAACAGATGAGGATGGTGAATGTGTTGATCTCGGATGTGTCTGGCACCGGTATGTGTCTGAGTGTGTTTGTGTGTTAATCAGTTCAGTAATGAGATGGTTAGTTCAGACGGCTGGGTAGCCTGGACTGGATCAATGGTAGTGCTGTAGGCTAGATGTTTTTACCAACGGTTAGATTAGAATGCTGAGTGCTGCTGTGAGCAGATTGATATTGACTCCCAGGTGTTAGGTTGTTTTTTCTTTTATTTCACCTTTATTTTAACAGCGGAGACAGAGACCGAGGTCTAAATAAATAGTATACACATTCTACATTAGATGCATTTTTTAAATAAAAAAAACACAGTCATGGGGAAGCACAAACACAACATCCCAAATCATCCAGAGGAAAAACGATGCATTCTTCCACGAATAAGTCCCCAATCAATACTTTCAATTTACTTAAAGGCACGAGACCTAGATGAAATGTATTTCGAATTTTGTTCCAGCAATAGGGTGCATTAACACTAAAAGCAGATTTACCCAGCTTGGTCGAGACCCTAGGAACCTCAAGAGTTAACCAATCCTGTGAACGGGTTAGGCAACTCAGGTGTCTATACTTCAACATTAAAGTTAGATCAAATGGACGTTTATGAAGTAGGGCCTTGTAAACCAAAAAGGGAGTAATGTAGAGATCTATGGGTCTTTAGGGAAGTCCAGCCAACCTTTTAATACAGGATGCAGTGATGAGTATCAAAACTGTCACCTGTAACAAAACAAAGAGCACTATGATACAGGTTTAAGAGTAGTAGCAGCTGCACTTTGATAAATAAGATCACCATAATGAAGTACAGATAAAAAGGTTCCTACTGCTTAGAGAAAGGCATGATCTGTTTCTGTAGAAAAAGCAAACTTAAAATCTTTGCTTCTTAACCAGCTCATCTACATGTTTTTTCAATGTCAAATCCATATCGATCCAAATGCCTAAATATTTATATGCAGGAACATGTTGGATTGGAGAACACTCCAGTGAGTGTACATGTAGTTCATCTGAAACATTCCTACGAGAGTTTAAAAAGAACATGTACTTCGTTTTTCCCCTATAAAGCACCAGTTTTAAATCAGCAAGAGAGTCCTGCATAGCTATCAAATCCGACTGTAGTTTTGACAGAGCCAGATCAACAATCGAGGCAATAGCATGCACAATAGTTTCATCCGCATATACTATAGATTAAGTTGACCATTTTTAACCGATTTGACCAATGGTGTTTTATAAATAGTGAAGACTTTCCCACCCGAGTCACACCCTGACCAAACCAAACATAGAGAATAATAGGGATCTCTAAGGTCAGGGCGTGACAGTACCCCCCCCCCCCAAGGGTCCAAAAATCGACCCCTGTGGTACATGTTTATGTACTTCAAGAAATTCATGATGGCCTGAGTTCTGTCACTAAGATAATCATGAAACTATGAACAGGCGTCAGAGCTCAGGCCTATCGAGGACAACTTATTCAATAAAATAGCATTATCAACACTATCAAAAGCTTTTGGCAGGTCCACAAACAAAGCAGCACATTTAATTTTAGTGTCCAAAGCATTGACAAGATCATTAACAACAAAAGTGGTAGTAGTGCTATCCAGATTGGTTTACATTCAAAATACATTTGTCAGATTAAAAAGAGAAAAGCTCTACATTTACCAAGGATTCAATAATATTAGCTGGACAAGGAAGCCTTGAAATGGGGTGACAATGATTTAGATCACTACTATCACCACCCTTATGGAGTGGCAGAACAAGAGCTGATTTCCATACTTTTTTAAATATTTCCTAATAACAATATTAAATAAAAAATGAGTGTTATTGAGCCAACAATGATGGGCGCTGCAGACTGGGATCCAGTTGGTCGCCCCCTGTGGATTTATTGTTGTCTGTTGCTAGCAAAGCATCCAGGACTTATTTTTCTGTGAATAGCCTAAAAGAAAAGCTTTGACTATAATTTCTCTGATCATTCAGCAAGTTTCCCTTATCAGCATCCAGTCCAATATCATTGTGAATAGGCTTAGAAGACGATTAAATGCAACAATGTTGGCATTTTTTCTGTAATGAGGCCAGTGTCTGAAGTAGAACTCTTCAGGGATTTGACAGTTTTCCAGAATTTAGCTGGGTTACCATTACAATCCAAAAGAGTGGTTATAATAATAATCAGATTTAGCCTTTCTGATTTGTCTTACACAAAGATTCCTCAGTTGCTTAAAAGCTTGCCAGTCCGGGCCTAAGCCTGTGTTCCTGGCCTTAACCCAAGCATCATCTCTTTTATAAATGACTTCTGATAATTCCAGAGTGTACCAGGCACTCGAGCTTCCTTTAACTCTTTGAAGGGAGCATGATTATCCACAATAGTTTTGAAGACGTACAAAAAGGCTCAAAGATAAATCTGGTTACAAGAGGGACCAGATCAAAGCCAGGTAGGTCTACAGAAAGTAAACATGTTCACCTGTATAATAGTATGTTTGATCAGTGGTAGAAATGGTTGGTAAGACCTTGAGCAAGGAATAGGTCTACAGCAGGCTGAGTGAGACAGTGGCAGGATGGGAGAGTCTAACCTGTCTAGGACTAGGGTGCCGCTAGCGGCACACCCCCCCCACCCCCACTGAAAAGGCAGAGCCGCGAAATTCAATTTTTTTTTTTTTTTTTAAATATTTAACTTTCACACATTAAAGTCCAATACAGCTAATGAAAGACACAGATCTTGTGAATCCAGCCAACATGTCCGATTTTTAAAATGTTTTACAGGGAAGACACAATATGTAAAGATGTAAATCTATTACCTAAAAACACATTAGCATAATCCACCATCTTTTATTTGTCCACCAACACCAGTAGCTATCACCAATTCGGCTAAACTAAGATATTTATAGCCCCTAACCAAGAAAAAAACTCATCAGATGACAGTCTGATAACATATTTATGGTATGGGATAGGTTTTGTTAGAAAAATGTGCATATTTCAGGTAGCTGGCATAGTTTACAATTGCACCCACCGTCACAAATGGACTAGAATAATTACAATGAGCAACGTGTTTACCTAACTACTAATCATCAAACATTTCGTAAAAATACACAGCATACACTAATCGAAAGACACAGATCCTGTGAATACAGACAATATTTCAGATTTTCTAAGTGTCTTACAGCGAAAACACAATAAATCGTTATATTAGCATAGCACATGTGCAAACATTACCCCAGCATTGATTCTAGCCAAAGAGAGCGATAACGTAAACATCGCCAAAATATATTATTTTTCTCACTAACCTTCTCAGAATTCTTCAGATGACACCCCTGTAACATCACATTACAACATACATACACAGTTTGTTCGAAAATGTGCATATTTAGCCACCAAAATCATGGTTAGACAATGAGAAATGTAGCCCAGCTGGTGAGAAAATGTCCGTGCGCCATATTAGACAGTGATCTACTCGTATACATAAATACTCATAAACGTGACTAAAAAATATAGGGTGGACAGCGATTGATAGACAATTTAATTCTTAATACAATCGCGGAATTACATTTTTTAAATTATCCTTACTTTTCAATACAGTTTGCGCCAAGCGAAGCTACGTCAAAAAACATGGCGTCCTAAGCCACTAACATTTTTCGACAGAAACACGATTTATCATAATAAAAATTTCCTACTTTGAGCTGTTCTTCCATCAGTATCTTGGGCAAAGGATCCTTTCTTGGGTCTAATCGTCTTTTGGTGGAAAGCTGTCCTCTTGCCATGTGGAAATGCCAACTGCGTTCGGGATGAACTGGAAGCGTGCCCAGAGATTCACAGCGTCTCAGAAATAAATGTCCCAAAATCGCACTAAACGGATATGAATTGCTATAAAACGCTTTAAATTAACTACCTTATGATGTTTTTAACTCCTATAACGAGTCTTAACATGACCGGAGAAAGATTACTCCCAACACTAATGCTTGGAACAAGTGCGGGTCGGTGTCCTCCACGCGCATGACGCAGCTGGAAAAGAGTTCCTAGCTACAGGGTTTTTTAATTTATAGTGCCTGTGATTGCGCAATCGACCCCATTCAAATCGTCATCACGTAAAGGCATCCAGGGGAAGACGTAAGCAGTGTCCGTATACTCATAGGAATAACATTGGCCTTAAAACTGACTCCAGAACAGTGGCCAAAATTTCTGAAATCTGACTCCATGTCAGGGAAATTGCTGTAGAATGGGCTCTGTTCCACTTAGAGACAAAATTTCAACTCCTATAGAAACTATAGACGGTTTTCTATCCAATAATAATAATAATATGCATATTGTACGATCAAGAATTTTGTAGGAAGCCGTTTCAAAAATTACACGATTACCATAAATAGTGACAACAGCGCCCCCAGCCTTAACAGGTTTAAAGAGGGTTGGGATGTTGACAGGCTCTGAGGACAGTGATACGCTCTGAAAAGCAGAGGGGTATACTATGAAGCAAGTTTCATGAGTTAGCGAGGTACATTTTGTCAACTCTGTGTTCAATTCAGGACAACCGGTCATACGAAAGTGGCTCACCTTTTAGCGAGGTAAATTTCTATGGCAATGAATCCTTCAGAACTAACCTGCTCCCGGGCAGGCTAACTCATGGCTTACTACACTTACCCTGAATTAAATGACTGAACCACTAGTTGAGGACCAACGAAATCAGATTCCCTACCTCTTGCAAAGATTGCGTTACTCATTTAGTAATGACAGAATGCATTTTGAACTTCACACACAGTAACACTTTTGTAAAATTATTTCAGCGATAGCAGTGGGGAAAAAGGTGCTTGTGCATTGATAAGCACACCAAAGCACACCAAAATCGAAATTAACGATAAATAGTCAAATAAAAATGGCACTTCTAAAAGCCTACTTCACACCATAGCCTGCTGAAAGATAACTTTTCTTTCATTTGGATTTCGGCACAAATTAAAAAGTGGCACTGACTCGCCATTCGGTGGATGTTTCAGCATTCTCAATGAAGAGTTCGGCATTCGACTAGCCATGTGTGACATGCATGTGCAGTTACAAGCCTGCTAGAGTTAGCAGCAGATGGACGAGCAATATCCACCGTGGTAGTACGGATTCCTGAGCTGGAATGTGAAGCTAACTGAAGCTGGTTAGCTCTACAGTAAAGAGGCGACTCCAGGATGCTAGCCTTCTAGGCAGAGTTGGAAAAAAAAAATACATCTCAGACTGGCCAATAAAAAGAAAAGATCAAGATGGGCAAAAAAGCAGAGACACTGGACAGAGGAACTCTGCCTAGAAGGCCAGCATCCCGGAGTCCCCTCTTCACTGTTGACGTTGAGACTGTTGTTTTGCGGGTACTATTTAATGAAGCTGCCAGTTGAGGACTTGTGAGGCATCTGTTTCTCAAACTAGACGCTCTAATGTACTTGTCCTCTCGGTCAGTTGTGCACCGGGGCCTCCCACTCCTCTTTCCATTCTGGTTAGAGCCAGTTTGCGCTGTTATTTGAAGGGAATAGTACACAGCGTTGTTCGAGATCTTCAGTTTCTTGGCAATTTCTCACATGGAATAGCCTACATTTCTCAGAACAATAATAAACTGACAAATTTCAGAAGAAAGTCCTTTGTTTCTGGCCATTTTGAGCCTGTAATCGAACCCACAAATGCTGATGCTCCAGATACCCAACTAGTCTAAAGAAGGCCAGTTTTATTGCTTCTTTAAACCTTCTTCGGGATCGGTGTCGCTTCCACGGGACGGTTGAGCTAAAGTAGGCTAATTAGGTTAGCAAGAGGTTGTAACTAACAAGAACATTTCCCAGGACACAGACTTATCTGATATTGGCAGAAAGCTTAAATTCTTGTTAATCTAACTGCTCTGTCCAATTTACAGTAGCTATTACAGTGAAACAATATCATGCTATTGTTTGTGAAGAGTGCACAATTTTAACCATGGAAAGTTATTAAAAACAAATTAGGCACATTTAGGCAGTCTTGATGCATTTTTTTTTTAAAGAAATGTAATGGTTCATTGGATCGGTCTAAAACTTTGCACATACACTGCTGCCATCTAGTGGTCAAACATCTAATATGCACCTGGGCTGGATTAATACATTATGACCTTTGTCTTGCATTTCAAATCAAATCAAATCAAATTGTATTTTTCACATACACATACACATGGTTAGCAGATGTTAATGTGAGTGTAGCGAAATGCTTGTGCTTCTAGTTCCGACAATGCAGTAATAACCAACGAGTAATCTAACCTAACAATTTCGCGAAGCGAGGCGGCCATCTCTGTCGGCGCCGGAAAGAGGATTGTACAAAAAATACAAAAGAACAGTTGGTTTTTTCATTGTATTAGCTTTTTCCAGATCTATTGTGTTATATTCTCCTAAATTCCTTTCACATTTCCACAAACTTCAAAGTGTTTCCTTTCAAATGGTACCAAGAATACACATATCCTTACTTCAGGGCCTGAGCTACAGGCAGTTAAATTTGAGTGTGACATTTTTGGTGAAAATTTGAAAAAAGGGGCAGATCCTTAAGAGGTTTTAATCAGGACAACAGTTTTCAGCTGTGCTAACATAATTGCAAAATGGTTTTCTAAGGACAAAATAGCCATTTAAAATGATAAACTTGGATTAGCTAACACAGCGTGCCATTGGAACACAGGAGTGATGGTTACTGATAATGGGCCTCTGTATGCCTATGTAGATATTCCATTAAACATTCTGCAGTTTCCAGCTACAAAAGTCATGTACAACATTAACAATGTCTACACTGTATTTCTGATTAATTTGATGTTATTTTAATGGACAAAAAATGTGATTTTCTTTCAAAAACAAGGACATTTCTAAGTGACCCCAAACTATTGAATGGTAGTTTATATATATATACAGTTGAAGTCAGACGTTTACATACACTTAGGTTGGAGTCATTTAAACTCGTTTTTCAACCACTCCACAAATTTCCTGTTAACAAACTATAGTTTTGGCAAGTCGGTTAGGACATCTACTTTGTGCATGACACAAGTCATTTTTACAACAATTGTTTACAGACAGATTATTTAATTTATAATTCACTGTATCACAATTCCAGTGGGTCTGAAGTTTACATACACTAGGTTGACTGTGCCTATAAACAGCTTGGAAAATTCCACAAAATTATGTCATGGCTTTAGAAGCTTCTGATAGGCTAATTGACATAATTTGAGTCAATTGGAGGTGTACCTGTGGATGTATTTCAAGGCCTACCTTCAAACTCAGTGCCTCTTTGCTTGACAACATGGGAAAATCAAAAGATATCAGCCAAGACCTCCACAAGTCCACAACAACAGCAAAGGACCTTGTAAAGTTGCTGGAGGAAACAGGTACAACCGAATCTTTATCCACAGTAAAGCGAGTCCTATATCGACATAACCTGAAAGGCCGCTCAGCAAGGAAGAGGCCACTGCTCCAAACCGCCATAAAAAAGCCAGACTGTGGTTTTCAACTGCACATGTGGACAAAGATCGTACTTTTTGGAGTAATGTCCTCTGGTCTGATGAAACAAAAATAGAGCTGTTTGGCCATAATGACCATCGTTATGTTTGGAGGAAAAAGGGGGAGGCTTGCAAGTCAAAGAACACCATCCCAACTGTGAAGCACGTGGGTTGCATCATCATGGGGTTCTTTGCTGCAGGAGGGACTGGTGAACTTCACAAACTAGATGGCATCATGAGGGAGGAAAATTATGTGGATATATTGAAGCAACATCTCAAGACATCAGTCAGGAAGATTAAAGCTTGTTCACAAATGGGTCTAACAAATGGACAATGACCCCAAGCAAACTTCCAAAGTTGTGGTAATATGCCTTAAGGACAACAAAGTCAAGGTATTAGACTGGCCACCAGAAAGCCCTGACCTCAATCCTATGGAACATTTGTGGGCAGAACTGAAAAAGCGTGTGCGAGCAAGGAGGCCTACAAACCTGACTCAGTTATTGTGGGAAGCTTGTGGAAGGCTACCCAAAACATTTGACATTAGTTAAACAATTTAAAAGCAACGCTACCAATTACTAATTGAGTGTATGTCAACTTTTGACCCACTGGGAATGTGATGAAAGAAATAAAAGCTGAAAGAAATAATTCTCTCTACTGTTATTCTGACATTTCACATTCTTAAAATTACTAGTTGAAGTCGGAAGTTTACATACACCTTAGCCAAATACATTTAACCTCAGTTTTTCACAATTCCTGACATTTAATTGTAGTAAAAATGCCCTGTCTTAGGTCAGTTAGGATCAGCACTTTATTTGCTGTTGTTCTGGGATTGATTTGCACTTTTCGCACCAAAGTACGTTCATCTCTAGGAGACAGAATGTGTCTCCTTCCTAGGCGGTGTGACGGCTGCGTGGTCCCATGGTGTTTGTACTTGCGTACTATTGTTTGTACAGATGAACGTGCTACCTTCAGTCATTTGGAAATTGCTCCCAAGGATGAACTTTACATGCTGCATTTATATTTTTGTTAAGCATATATGTTTTGATGAGGTTTGTATCGCAACTAAAGTTTCCATAAAACTCAAGCATAGCCTATAGGCCTTGGACCCCTGGAACAGCATTGGAGAGCCCATAGTGGGGGTTTTTAAGCTCAGTATTGTGCAATTGTGTGTGAAAACAGAGTTTTGACTGGCAACTATTTAAAAGAAGATCCCAGCTTTCTTGTCTTAAATGATCCATGGTTTGACCATCTTAAAACAATTCCTTACGTTAGCTTAGTACCAATTGGGATCTAAACAGATGAATACATATTAAACCAACACCAAACACAGAAACAGAAAGACAATCACATTCATAAGGTTAGTACTGTATTAAATAAAACAAATAAAGAAGCATCCATCACATGTTCATTTACTCAAATGTGTTTAGGTCATTTTACTAGCAGCATGTAAATAATTCTGTCTTCATCTGCTTTTCTATGAAACCATGGCTTGCTAAATAAACGAGTCTTGCAACAATGTCCAACGACTTGTATTTGTAGTAAAAGGGTTTCAAATGAATTTATCTGGCACTGCTCCGGGAAGTTAATCCTTTCCCATCTTTCCCATCGTCCCCATTTCCATCTCTTTACATGGCAGATGGATGTGCTCATTTTTCAGACCTAATACCCCTGAGCCTATCTCCTCACCCCCCAATCCCTTCTCATCCCTTCTCACCTTTCCTCCCAGTGCTGAGCCTTCAAAACTTCTCATCCCAAAATCTCTCACCCCATCCTCTCTCCCTTCACCCCCTCAAACACAATCTCACCCCCTCTGCTCAGTCTTGAGAGCTTGGCCTGAAACCCCTCAGTCTGCCGCTTCACCCCCTATGTCCTCCCTCACTCCCCTCTCTCCCTCCTTCCTCACCCCTCCTCACCCCTGCTGTGGAAAGCTCCACCCTCTCCCCCTCCCTCTCCCTGTCTCTCTGCAGGTCCCTGGTGTCGTATTAATTTTCATTCTGACTGCATGGTCACACGACCCTCCACAAATCACCTCCGGCCTGTCACATGTCAGGCGCTACTACAGTATGTGTGTGTGCGTGTGTGCGCATGCATGTGTCTGAGTGCTGGGATGAATAAGGATCGATGAGAAATGTGAAGCGATATAGTACATTACATTCACTACATTCATTAAGCATATGCTCTTACTTATAGAGAAGCAAATACATTTTAGGCTCTAAATTGTTCACAGCCTGATGAATTTTCATACTGTCAATGTTTGTTCTAGGTAATGCCAACATAACATTTAGTTTTGAAACAACGTTTTTCTACCCTCACATAAGAGCGAATTTGTAGAAGTGCATTTTGTTCTGTGTTTATCTATGGCAGCTTCTGCCGGCCTTTCCATGAGCCCAACAAATCACCATGGATACCGCAGAATAGACTTTTGACTTGTCACACAAAACAACATATGTGAATGATGTTCAGCAACTCTTGAGGACAATGGATGTTAACTAGAAAAATACTGCTGTACTATTTGACTATTTAACCAAAAAATACATATTTATTATTCAAATGTAATAATTGTCCTCATGATGTGCCCATGCATGTCTCCTTGCTGTAGAATGGGTCTACCTCACAGAATTAAATATAGACTCACTAATTTATAGGATCTCTATGTCCTACCCTTTGTCTATAGACGGTATTTCTGTTTTGACTTATGTGAAAAAAACAGATCATTATTCATTTCAAGCTTCATCTCCTCATATCTCCTAATATAGAAGGGCCTGGTTTAAATGTGCCGTGTCCCTCTTCAGAATCCCTCTCCTCCCTCCTCTGAGTATTGATAATCTCAGAGTGTCATCATCATTCATGGCCTCCAGTATGACTTGCCTAGTTCAATAAAGGATAAATGAATATATACAGTTGAAGTCGGAAGTTTACATACACTTAGGTTGGAGTCATTAAAACTTGTTTTTCAACCACTCCACAAATGTCTTGTTAACAAACTATAGTTTTGGCAAGTCGGTTAGGACATCTACTTCGTGCACGACACAAGTCCTTTTTCCAACAATTGTTTACAGACAGATTATTTCACTTATAACTAACTGTATCACAATTCCAGTGGGTCAGAAGTTAACATACACTAAGTTGACTGTGCCCTTAAACAGCTTGGAAAATTCCAGAAAATGATGTCATGGCTTTAGAAGCTTCTGATAGGCTTTTGTCAATTGGAGGTGTATCTCTGGATGTATTTCAAGGCCTATCTTCAAACTCAGTGCCTCTTTGCTTGACATCATGGGAAAATCAAAAGAAATCAGCCAAGACCAAAAAAATAAATAATGTAGACCTACATAAATCTGGTTCATCCTTGGGAGCAATTTCCAAACGCCTGAAGGTACCACGTTCATCTTTACAAACAATAGTACGCAAGTATAAACACCATGGGACCACGCAGCCGTCATACCGCTCAGGAAGGAGACTCATTCGGTCTCCTAGAGATGAACGTACTTTGGTGCAGAAAGTGAAAATCAATCCCAGAACAACAGCAAAGGACCTTGTGAAGATGCTGGAGGAAACAGGTACAAAAGTATCTATATCCACAGTAAAACGAGTCCTGTTTCAACATAACCTGAAAGGCCGCTCAGCAAGGAAGAGGCCACTGCTCCAAACCACCATAAAAAATGGTTTGCAACTGCAAACCATTTTTTTGTGGATATAATGAAGCAACATCTCAAGACATCAGTCAGGACGTTAAAGCTTGGTCACAAATGGGTCTTCCAAATGGACAATGACCCCAAGCATTGTTCCAAAGTTGTAGCAAAATGGCTTAAGGACAACAAAGTCAAGGTATTGGAGTGGCCATCACAAAATCCTGACCTCAATCCTATAGAAAATGTTTGGGCAGAACTGAAAAGCGTGTGCGAGCAAGGAGGCCTATCAACCTGACTCAGTTGCACCAGCTCTGTCAGGAGGAATGGGCCAAAATTCACCTAACTTATTGTGGGAAGCTTGTGGAAGGCTACCCAAAACGTTTTACCCAAGTTAAACAATTTAAAGGAAATGCTACCAAGTACTATTTGAGTGTATGTAATCTTCTTACCCACTGGGAATGTGATTAAAGAAATAAAAGCTGAAATAAATCATTCTCTCTACTATTATTCTGACATTTCAGATTCTTAAAATAAAGTGGTGATCCTAACTGACCTAAGACAAGGAATTTTTACTTGGATTAAATGTCAGGAATTGTGAAAAACTGAGTTTAAATGTATTTGGCTAAGGTGTATGTAAACTTCCGACTTCAACTGTATACTAAATCATACAGTATATGTGTGAAATGTGTTTTGATTTAGAATGGGCATTATCATGCACCTTTCGGAACAGGGGCAGGGGGAGAAAAGACATGTCATCCGTATGCACTTAAATAGCGAATGGACGACGCTTTTCCTTTGGTTCATTTTCATGCCAGCCAGGTAGGTTACTTCAGTTGTAAAGTGAAGCAATGTGCTTAATACTAGGAAAGTTGAGAAATAAATATAGTTTGCCTAGCCTATAGAAAGCTGAAGGGATCGACCTCTTTTTAATAGAGGCCCTCAAGGCTTTCTTATGCAAGTGCATGCCTCTTGGTATGCCGTCACTGTAAATAAGCAGACTTGCCTAGTTAAATAAAGGTTACATAAATACATCGAATAAAAATATTAACACAAAATGTAATGTTTTGGTCCCATGTTTGAGCTGAAATAAAAGATCCCAGAAATATTCCATAAGCAGAAAAAGCTTATTTTCTCAGATGTTGTGTACAAATTTGTTTACATCCCTGTTAGGAAGCATTTCTCCTTGGCCAAGATAATCCATCCAGCTAAAAGGCGTGGCATACCAAGAACCTGTGCTGGGGACAATAAAAGGCCACTCTACAATGTGCAGTTTTGTCACATAACACAATGCCACAGATGTCTCAAGATTTGAGGGAGCATGTAATTGGCATGCAGACTGCAGGAGAGCTGATGCCAGGTAATTGGATGTTCATTTCTCTACTATAAGCTTCATCCAAAGTCTTTTTAGATCATTTGGCAGAGTTCCCCATGGTGGTGATGGGGTTATGGTATGGGCAGGCATGGCAATATGAATGCACAAAAATACAGTGACAAGATCCCAATCATTTCCCTCATTTGCATGAAGAAAAGACGGAGAAAAAGGGGGCGGCGGTCGGGCTGCCTTCTGAGAATTTGTAGGTGAATGTGTAAACATCCACTAACATCCGTTCTATTGGCTAACGTGCAATCATTGGAAAACAAAATGGATGATATATGATCAAGACAATCTTACCAACAGCACATAAAAAACTGTAGTATCTTATGTTTCACCGAGTCGTTGCTGAACGACAATACGGATAATATGCAGCTTTTCCATGCATCGGCAGGGCAGAGAAGGTACAGTGGCTTGCGAAAGTATTCACCCCCTTGGCATTTTCCCATTTTTTTGCCTTACAACCTGGAATTGAAATATATATTTGGGGGGATTGTATCATTTGATTTACACAATATGCCTAACACTTTGAAGATACAAAATATTTTATATTGTGAAACAAACTAGAAATAAGACAGAAAAACAGAAAACTTGAGCGTGCATAACTATTCACCCCCCAAAGTCAATACTTTGTAGAGCCACCTTTTGCAGCAATTACAGCTGCAAGCTCCTTGAAGTATGTCTCTATAAGCTTGGCACATCTAGCCACTGGCATCTTTGCCCATTCTTCAAGGCAAAACTGCTCCAGCTCCTTCAAGTTGGATGGGTTTCGCTGGTGTACTGCAATATTTAAGTCATACCACAGATTCTCTATTGGATTGAGGTCTGGGCTTTGACTAGGCCATTCCAAGACATTTAAATGTTTCCCCTTAAACCACTTGAGTGTTGCTTTAGCAGTATGCGTTGGATCATTGCTGGATCATTGCACCTTCCTGCTGGAAGGTGAACCTCCATCCCAGTCTCAAATCTCGGGAAGACTGAAACAGGTTTCCCTCAAGTATCCCCCTGTATTTAGCACCACCCATCATTCCTTCAATTCTGACAGTTTTCCAGCCCCTGCTGATGAAAAACATCCTCACAGCATGATGCTGCCACCACCATGCTTCACTGTGAGGATGGTGAAAGCCGGGATGATGAGAGATGTTGGGTTTGCGCCAGACATAGCATTTTCCTTGATGGCCAAAAAGCTCAATTTTAGTCTCATCTGACCAGAGTACCTTCTTCCATATGTTTGAGGAATCTCCCACATGCCCTTGGCAAACGTTTTTCTTTATTCTTTCTTTAGGCAATGGCTTTTTTCTGGACACTCTTCCGTAAAGCAGAGCACTGTGGAGTGTACAGCTTAAAGTGGTCCTATGGACAGATACTCCAATCTCCGCTGTGGAGCTTTGCAGCTCCTTCAGGGTTATCGTTGGTCTCTTTTGCCTCTCTGATTAATGCCCTCCTTGCCTGGTCCGTGAGTTTTGGTGGGCGGCCCTCTCGTGGCCTGTTCTGTTGTGGTGCCATATTCTTTCCCTTTTTTTTATAATGTATTTAATGGTGCTCTGTAGGATTTTCAAAGTTTCTGATATTTTTTTTATAACCCAACCCTCATTTGTACTTCACCACAACTTTTTCCCTGAATGGTTTGGAGAGCTCCTTTGTCGCTTGCCTGGTGGTGCCCCTTGCTTAGTGGTGTTGCAGACTCTGGGGCATTTCAGAACAGGTGTATATATACTGAGATCATGTGACAGATCATGTGAAATGTAGATTGCACACAGGTGGACTTTATTTAACTAATTATGTGACTTCTGAAGGTAATTGATAGAACCAGATCTTATTCAGGGGCTTCCTAGCAAAGAGGGCGAATACATATGCACGCACAACTTTTCCTGATTTACTTGTTGTTTAAGTTTTTGAAAAAAGTACTTTTTTTCATTTCACTTCACCAATTTGGACTATTTTGTGTATGTCCATTACATGAAATCCAAATAAAAATCAATTTAAATTACAGGTTGTAATGCAACAAAATAGGAAAAACGCCAAGGGGGATGAATACTTTTGCAAGGCACTGTACGTCTGGTAAGACGAGGGGCGGGGTGTGTGTCTATTTGACAATAACAGCTGGTCCGCGAAGTCTAATATTAAAGACGTCTCAAGGTTTTGCTTGCCTGAGGTAGAGTACCTTATGATAAGCTGTAGACCGCACAATCTACCAAGAGAGTTCTCATCTATATTATTCATAGCTGTCTGTTTACCACCACAAACCGATGCTGGCACAAAGACCTCACTCAAACAGCGGTATAAGGCTATAAGCAAACAAGAAAATGCTCATCCAGATGCTGCACTCCTAGTGGCCGGGGACTTTAATGCAGGCAAACTTAAATACGTTTTACCTCATTTCTACCAGCATGTCACATGTGCAACCAGAGGGGAAAAAACTCTAGACCACCTTTACTCCACATAAGAGACGCATACAAAGCTCTCCCTTGCCCTCCATTTGGCAAATCTGACCATAATTCTATCCTCCTGATTTCTTCTGATTAACTAAAGCAGGAAGTACTAGTGACTCGCTCAATATGGAAGTGGTCAGATGCTATGCTACAGGACTGTTTTGCTAGCACAGACTTGAATATGTTCAGTGATTCATCCAAAGGTATTGAGGAGTATATGACCTTGGTCATCGGCTTCATCAATAAGTGCATCAACGACGTCATCCACACAGGATTACAGGCAACATCTGCATCGAGCTGAAGGCTAGATCTGCCTCTTTCAAGGAGCGGGACACTAATCCGGACACTTATAAGAAATCCTGCTATGCCCTTAGATGAACCATCAAACAGGCAAAGCCTCATCGGCAGACTCAACAGCCTTGGTTTCTCTAATGATTGCCTCGCCTGGTTCACCAACTTCTTCAATGATCGAGTTCAGTGTGTCAAATCGGAGGGTCTGTTGTCCGGGCCTCTGGCAGTCTCTATGGGGGTGCCACAGGGTTCAATTCTTGGACCGACTCTCTTCTCTGTATACATCAATGATGTCGCTCTTGCTGCTGGTGAGTCTCTGATCCACCACTACGCAGACGACACTATTCTGTATACTTCTGGCCCTTCTTTTGACACTGTGTTAACAACCCTCCAGGCGAGCTTCAATGCCATACAACTCTCCTTCCGTGGCCTCCAATTGCTCTTAAATACAAGTAAAACTAAATGCATGCTCTTCAACCGATCGCTGCCTGCACCTGCCCGCCTGTCCAACATCACTACTCTAGACGGCTTTGACTTAGAATATGTGGACAACTACAAATACCTAGGTGTCTGGTTAGACTGTAAACTCTCCTTCCAGACTCACATCAAACATCTCCAATCCAAAGTTAAATCTAGAATTGGCTTCCTATTCCGCAACAAAGCATCCTTCACTCATGCTGCCAAACATACCCTTGTAAAACTGACCATCCTACCAATCCTCGACTTCGGTGATGTCATTTACAAAATAGCCTCCAATACCCTACTCAATAAATTGGATGCAGTCTATCACAGTGCCATCCGTTTTGTCACCAAAGCGCCATACACTACCCACCACTGCGACCTGTACACTCTCATTGGCTGGCCCTCGCTTCATACTCGTCGCTAAACCCACTGGCTCCAGGTCATCTACAAGACCCTGCTAGGTAAAGTCCCCCCTTATCTCAGCTCGCTGGTCACCATAGCAGCACCTACCTGTAGCACGCGCTCCAGCAGGTATATCTCTCTGGTCACCCCCAAAACCAATTCTTCCTTTGGCCGCCTCTCTTTCCAGTTCTCTGCTGCCAATGACTGGAACGAACTACAAAAATCTCTGAAACTGGAAACACGTATCTCCCTCACTAGCTTTAAGCACCAGCTGTCAGAGCAGCTCATAGATTACTGCACCTGTACATAGCCCATCTATAATTTAGCCCAAACAACTACCTCTTTACCTACTGTATTCATTTATTTATTTTTGCTCCTTTGAACCCCATTATTTCTATCTCTACTTTGCACTTTCTTCCACTGCAAACCAACCATTCCAGTGTTTTTTTTACTTGCTATATTGTATTTACTTCGCCACCATGGCCTTTTTATATTTTTATTTATTTTTATATATATTTTGTTTGCCTTCACCTCCCTTATCTCACCTCACTTGCTCACATTGTATATAGACTTATTGTTCACTGTATTATTGACTGTATGTTTGTTCTACTCCATGTGTAACTATGTGTTGTTGTATGTGTCGAACTGCTTTGCTTTATCTTGGCCAGGTCGCAATTGTAAATGAGAACGTGTTCTCAATTTGCCTACCTGGTTAAATAAAGGTGAAATAAATAAAAATAAATAAATAAATAAAAAGCATCAAAACAGGATTAAGCTTGAATCCTACTACATGGTCTCTGACGCTCGTCGGATGTGACAGGGCCTGAAAACTATTACGGACCACAAAGGGAAACCCAGCCGCGAGCTGTCCAGTGGCATGAGCCTACCAGATGAGCTAAATGCCTTTTATGCTCGCTTCGAGGCAAGCAACACTGAAGCAAACATGAGAGCACCAGATGTTCCGGACGACTGTGTGATAACGCTCTCCGTAGCCGATGTGATCAAGACCTTCAAACAGGTCAAAATTCACAAAATTCACAAAGTGTACTCAAAGAATGCACGGACCAACTGGCAGGTGTCTTCACTGACATTTTTAACCTCTCCCTGACTGAGTCTGTAATACCTACATGTTTCAAGCAGACCACTATAGTCCCTGTGCCTAAAGAAGCGAAGGTAATCTGCCTAAATGATTACCACTCCGTTGCACTCACGTCGGTAGCCATGAAGTGCTTTGAAAGGCTGGTCATGGCTCACATCAACAGCATCATCCCGGATACCCTAGACCCACTCCAATTCGTATACCGCCCCAACAGATCCACAGATGATGCAATCTTAACCACACTCCACACTGCCCTGTCCCACCTGGAGAAAAGGAACAGCTATGTGAGAATGCTGTTCATTGACTACAGCCCAGCATTCAACCCCGTAGTGCCCACAAAGCTCATCACTAAGCTAAAGATCCTGGGACTAAACATCTCCCTCTGCAACTGGATCCTGGACATCCTGACGGGTCGCCCCCAGGTGGTAAGGGTAGGCAGCAACACGTCAGCCACGCTGATCCTAAACACTGGATCCCATCAGGGGTGCGTGCTTGGTCCCCTCCTGTACTCCCTGTTCACCCACGACTGCATGGTCAAACACGACTCCATCACCTTCATTAAGTTTGCTGACGACACAACAATGGAAGGCCTGTTTACCAACAATGATGAGACAGCCTATAGGGAGGAGGTCAGAGACCTGCAGTATGGTGCCAGGACAACAATCTCTCCCTCAATGTAAGCAAGACAAAGGAGCTGGTCGTGGACTACAGGAAATGGGGGGTCGAGAGCTGCAGTAGAGTGGGTCAGAATCTTCAAGTTCCTCACTATCCAAATCATTAAGGACTTAAAATGGTCCACTCACACGTGCACAGTTGTGAAGAATGCGTGACAGTGTCTCTTCCCCCTCAAGAAGTTGAAAAGGTTTGGAATGGGCCCTCAAATTCTTAAAAAGTTCTACAGCTGCACCATTGAGTGCATCTTGACTCGCTGTATCACTGCTTTGTATGGCAACAGCACCGTCCTCGATCGCATAGCGCTACAGAGGGTGGTGTGGACAGCCTACTACATCACTGTACGTCCAGGACCTCTATATATCAGGCAGTGTAAAAGGAAGACCCGGAAAATCATGAAAGACTCCAGACAACTGAGCCATCTCTGCCTCCGCAAGGCAAGTGGTGCATCAAGTCTGACACCAACATGCACCTGAACAGCTTCTCTCCCCAAACCATATGACTGCTAAAAACTTGATACTTGAAAATCTTACGGCTCCCCTAAACTGGGTTTGTGCCCACCCTTTGCCACCCCCATTCAAAATGTTCTGGACATGCCAATGCCTAGGTGGACCAAATATTATAGCTAAAACAGACGATAAACACCATTGATGTGTAAGATGATAGTATCAAAAACACATTTGAAATAATTTGGAGATGTACAAGTTGGTTTGAATGATTTAGTCATTTTCCCTGTAGACTTCTCCAGAGAAAAACGTTGAACTGATAAATTATTTGGCTGAGAATGCATTGTACACTGAGTTGTAGATATGTCTACATTGTCTAATATCTCATCTTCTCAGCATCCAATTGAAAAATAGGGTTATTCACACATTGTATAGTTTTAGGTGCATTAAGAAAAAAATCATCATCCATTGAAAAAGAAACTCCAGCACACTGGTGTTCTTGTATGCTCCACAATAGCATCTCTCTCTCTCTCTCTCTCTTTCTCTCCGCAGAGACGACAGTCTTTGAATAAGGCGTGCCCTGTTTGATACTGTAGATGCACTGTGAGTCTGCATATTGAATTAGTTCTACTCCATTTCACTCACTTTGTTTGCTACCGCTGCCGCCTACAACACTTTCCCATTCTCCAAACGGCATTGGGCTGAATTCCTTCCTTCCTCATTTCAGACTATACATTTCAAACGTGAACTCTTTTTATTGGAGTTTATGAGGTGAAAGTAAATATTTGTACATTTTCATCTAAACTACACTCACCTTTACCCATTTGTTGATTTTGACTTTCCAACGCAGCAATGGAGAATGTAATGTAAGGGAAAACTCCCATTAAATGGACAAAAATGAATGGCAACCTATTGTCATTGGACGAAACGTATACATAATCGCAAATACCACTCAAATGGACGGCAGTTCATCTAAACCATATGGCAAGTGACATATGGCAAATGCCAAGTGTCATAAAACAAAAATTCCAAAGATGGCGAGCGCACTCCACCGTAGATTTTCATATTGCAAATGGTCACATAGTCAAGACCTAGTCACATAGTCAAGGGTAAAATTTTGAAAATCTAAAAAAAGAAAAATTCAACCCACTTTAAAAAAGTGCTTTCTGAACCGTTTTTTTAATTTCTTTTGATTTTTTTGGTCAATTCTACATATATAATAACCGTATGAACATACCTTTGTCTGATTTTATAGATTTTTTCCCATAAGGCCTATGTTTTGTCCATTTGCAATATATGATTATATGAAGTCTGCTTCCGAACCCAAAAGTCAGTGAACTATGGCCAAATGGCATAAGAAATGTCCAAATGCCATACATAAGTATTGAAAGTACCAAATCAGGATGTTATGTCCATTTGCCATATTTAATCATAGGAAGTCGGCTTCCGAAACCAAAAGTCAGTGAACCATGTCAAAATGGCATAAGTAATGTGCAAATGGCATTTTTATTGACCAAATGATATATATCACTATGTTAAGCCCTGAATCAACCTAGAAGGTCTATTTGTCATGTTTGGTCATAGGAAGTCATAGGAAGTAATAATTTGGTGCAAAGAGAGAGAAGTGAAACTGTCGTTTTTATTGAAGATATTTTGAAAGAAAAAAAAATGACCAGGGGCGCCCCCTATTGGATGGACCCAGGTGGGGGGGTGCTCCCTACCCGGCCATGGACCCCTTGCACCCCCCTAAAGGCATTAAAAACAATTTAAAAAATGTTCTACTGGTCACCCATTCAGGTAACCAGGTGCACGGTTGTCCATTTGCAATGTCTTACAATGGGCATTTACATCACGAATTTGACATGCTCTAATATACTGGAGAAATGTCCAATTGACTGGCCCGTTGAACTCGGGATTGCCGAGCATTGATAGTGGTTCCTCTCCATCGCTCCTTGGTGTTGATTTCAGCATGTCACTTTGGTGGGGTCCAGTTCTGACATTATGTGTAGGCCTAGCTCAGGTGACCCCGAATCCCGAGTTTTGGCTCGATAGGTCATTTGGAGCCCGAGCAGCGACCTTAATTAGTGCTGAAATACACTTTTTTTCCAGGCGTTGCTACGGGATCCCTGAATGAGCTATTGGACAGAAACTTTAGGGTCTGTCGCTTTGGGCCGAGGCGGTTTCAATGCACCTAGTCTTGTGACAATGGGACTTTTCTAAATGTCATCATTTTCGCGATGGTCAAAATGAACTGAAGTCATTACAAATATACTTGGCTGTTGCTCGGCCTGAGACCCTTCTAGAGCCACCTAACCCACCGTGCACTCTCGACTTAAGCTCTAGAACATGTATATATAATGTCAGAGCTCTAGGTCTGAACACGCCGCAACAGGATCTGCAACTTAAAAAAAACACATTTCTTTAACCATCACCAATTGTACATTGTACAATTTCTCGTAAATTACAATAGATAAATGGCTGGTTCTTTATTTCCTTACTCCGTAGGTTCATGTACTTTGACATGAAGTGGTCAAATTACCGTTTTTGACCTTTAATCCCAGAAAATGGGCCTTACTTCAAAAAGCCTCAAAAAGCCATCTTGTTTCTGGGCTAAAAGCCCATTTGGCCAAACCCGTGCTCACCAAGTTCCGTCTTCGAAGGCTTTTCCATTTAGGAGAAATGGCCATGTCACTTTGGAGATGTTTTGTCCATTTGCATTCAGCTGCCAGTCACCACCTGGTGGAATATTCCGGTACAGAGGAAAAATGACAAAAAATGTAAAATGTTATAAAACGGAAACCAAATGTCCGAGAGACTTCATTTGATGACTTCCTAGAAGAGCAGGCGCTGGCGCCTGACCCGAGGCCGTCAACCTATTTTAAAAACATTTGCGGACGTCTAGTAAAAGAGTAAAAGGAGGACTGAGCACGCCCCCATTCTCATCGAAGGGGCTGTAGTGGAGCAGGTTGAGAGCTTCAAGTTTCTTGGTGTCCACATCACCAACAAAGTAGAATGGTCCAAGCACACCAAGACAGTCGTGAAGAAGGCATGACAAAACCTATTCCCCCTCAGGAGACTGAAAAGATTTGGCATGGGTCCTCAGATCCTCAAAAGGTTTTACAGCTGCACCATCGAGATCATCCTGACGGTTGCATCACCGCCTGGTATGGCAACTGTTTGGCCTCCAACAGCAAGGCACTACACAGGGTAATGCGTTCGGCCCAGTACATCACAAGGACCAAGCTACCTGCCATCCAGGACCTCTATACCAGGTGGTGTCAGAGGAAGGGCCTAAAAATTGTCAAAGACTCCAGTTACCCAAGTCACAGACTGTTCTCACTGCTACCGCACAGCAAGAGATACCAGAGCGCCAAGTCTAGGTCCAAAAGGCTTCTTAAAAACTTCTTATGTCCAGGGGGCAGTATTCGGAGGTTCGGATGACTGAAGTGCCCAAAGTAAACTGCCTGTTATTCAGGCCCAGAAGCTAGGATATGCATATAATGGTAGCATTGGATAGAAAACACTCTGAAGTTTCTACAACTGTTAAAATAATGTCTTTGAGTATAACATAACTGATATGGCAGGCAAAAACCAGAGGAGAATCAATCCAGAATGTTTTTTTTTTAGGTTACCACCCATTGAAAAGCTTGTCTATGGGATATTCAAAGGAAATCCTCCCAGATTGCAGTTCCTATGGCTTCCACCAGATGTCAATAGTCTTTAGAAAGGATTTCAGGCTTGTTTTTTGAAAAATGTGTTAGTAGTTGTAGATTTTCAAGGTGGCTCTCATTTTGGACTGTTGTCTTGTGGCGCGCATGGATGAAGACGCGCACTTCGTTATTTATCTCCGGTATTGAACATACTACATTCTGTCTTAAATTTGATCGTTTATTTACATATTAGGGTACCTGAGGATTGATTAAAAACGTTGTTTGACTTGTTTGGACAAAGTTTATTGTTAACTTTTGGGATTCCTGTGTATGCACGTTGAACGAGTGGAACGGGTGGATTACTGAATCAAACGCGCCAACTAAACTGACTTTTTTGGGATATAAAGAATAACTTTATTGAACAATTGACCATTTGTTGTGTAGCTGGGACCCTTGGGATTGCAAACAGAGGAAGGTCTTCAGAGGTAAGTGATTTATTTTATCACTATTTCTGACTTTTGCGACACCTCTACTGGTTTGGAAAATGTTTTTAATGCTCTTGTATGCGTGCGCTGTCCTCAGATAATCGCATGGTATGTTTTCGCCGTAAAACCTTTTTGAAATCTGACAAAGCGGCTGGATTAACAAGAAGTTAAGCTTTTGAGTGAAGTATGACACTTGTATTTTCATGAATGTTTAATGTAACGATTTTTGTATTTTGAATTTCGCGCTCTGCAATTTCACCGGATGTTGTCGAGATGGGGAGCTAGCGTTCCACCTAGCCCAAAGAGGTTTTAACAGCCTCTTTCCCCTCTTTCCCTGAACAGCTAATCAAATGGCTACCCTGACCATTTGCATTGCCCCCCCCCCACCCACCCCCCACCTACGGTGCTGATACTCTCTGTTTATATCTATGCATAGTCACTTTAAAACTCTACCTACATCTACATAATTACAGTTGAAAATGGAAGTTTACATACACATTAGCCAAATACATTTAAACTCAGTTTTTCACAATTCCTGACATTTAATCCTAGTAAAAATTCCCTGTCTTAGTTCAGTTAACATCACCACTTTATTTTAAGAATTTTAAATGTCAGAATAATAGAGAGAATTATTTAATTCAGCTTTTATTTCTTTCATCACATTCCCAGTGGGTCAGAAGTTTACAAACACTCAATTAGTATTTGGTAGCATTGCCTTTAAATTGTTTAACTTCTTATGGCTGCAGCCCGACGTCGGTACACTTATGACAACAGCCAGCTCAAGGGCAGGGCGCGAAATTCAAAATATATATATTTTTAAATATTTAACTTTCACACATTAAAACCACTAACGAGTCACAAGAACAATCGTTGTTTGGATTTAGAACGTTCATGTTCCCTCTTGAATTAGCAAGCGCACTAGCCAAGTGGCTCGAAGCTCTCCATGTCAACAAACGGAAGAGAACGGAACACGGCAAAACTCCCGAAAAATGTTCAATAATCTGATGAAACTATATTGAAAAAACATACTTTACGATGATATGGTCACTTGTATCAAATAAAATCAAAGTCGCCTATAACGGCAGCTAAACAGAAGGCAAATCCAAGTCCCCCTTCGCGCTCTCCAGAAAACAGGAAATGGGCGGACACGTCATACAAAGAGCTTGTATTCCACTTCAGACCAAGATAAACACTAAATTTCTTCTCTCACCGCCTCTTGACATCCAGGGGAAGGTGTATGAAGTGCACGTATACTAATACGTATCATGCCCATGTATAGGCAGGAAGTAGAACAGAGCCTCGATTTCAGACTTTCCACTTCCTGGTCAGGAAGTTTGTACCAAATGAGTTCTGTTTGACTCACAGATATAATTCAAACGGTTTTAGAAACTAGAGAGTGTTTTCTATCCAATAGTGATAATAATATGCATATTGTACGCTCAAGAATTGAGTACGAGGCCGTTTGAAATGGGCACCTTTTATCTGGCTACTCAATACTGTCCCTGCAGCCCAAACAGGTTAACTTGGGTCAAACGTTTCGGGTAGCCTTCCACAAGCTTCCCACAATAAGTTGGGTGAATTTTGGCCCATTCATCCTGACACAGCTGGTGCAACTGAGTCAGGTGTGTAGACCTCCTTGCTCACACACAATGTTTCAGTTCTGCCCACAAATGTTCTATAGGATTGAGGTCAGGGCTTTGTGTTGGCCAGTCTAATACCTTGACTTTGTTGTCCTTAAGCCATTTTGCCACAACTTTGGAAGTTTTCTTGGGGTCATTGTCCGTTTGTAAGACCCATTTGCGACCAAGCTTTAACGTCCTGACTGATGTCTTGAGATGTTGCTTCATTATATCCACATAATTTTCCTCTCTTATGATGCCATCTATTTTGTGAAGTGCACCAGTCCCTCTTGCAGCAAAGCACCACCATAACATGATGATGCAACCCACGTGCTTCACAGTTGGGATGGTGTTCTTTGACTTGCAAGCCTCCCCCTTTTTCCTCCAAACATAACGATGGTCATTATGGCCAAACAGTTCTATTTTTGTTTCATCAGACCAGAGGACATTTCTCCGAAAAGTACGATCTTTGTCCTCATGTGCAGTTGCAAACCACAGTCTGGCTTTTTTTATGGCGGTTTGGAGCAGTGGCCTCTTCCTTGCTGAGCGGCCTTTCAGGTTATGTTGAAACAGGACTTGTTTTACTGTGGATATAGATACTTTTGTACCTGTTTCCTCCAGCATCTTCACAGGGTCCTCTGCTGTTGTTCTGGGAGTGATTTGCACTTTTCACACCAAATTACGTTCATCTCTTGGAGACAGAACGGGTCTCCTCCTGGGTAGTATGATGGCTGCGTGGTCCCATGGTGTTTGTACTTGTGTACTATTGTTTGTACAGATGAACGTGGTACCTTCAGGCATTTGGAAATTGCTCCCAAGGATGAACCTAGGTCAGATGTCGGGGCTGATTTCTTTTGATTTTCCCATGATGTCAAGCAAAGAGGCACTGAGTTTGAAGGTAGGCATTGAAACACATCCACAGGTACACCTCCAATTGACCCAAATGATGGCAATTAGCCTATCAGAAGCTTCGAAAGCCATGACATCATTTTCTGAAATTTTCCAAGCTGTTTAAGGGCACAGTCAACTTAGTGTGTGTAGACTTCTGACCCACTGGAATTGTGATACAGTGAATTATAAGTGAAATAATCTGTCTGTAAACAATTGTTGGAAAAATGAATTGTGTCATGCACAAAATAGATGTCCTAACCGACTTGCCAAAACTGTAGTTTGTTAACAGGAAATTTGTGGAGTGGTTGAATAATGAGTTTTAATGACTCCAACCTAAGTGTATGTAAACTCCCGACTTCAACTGTACCTCAATTACCTCGACACCGGTGCCCCCGCACATTGACACTGTACCGGTAACCCCTGTATATACAGTAAGCCCTGTATATTCAGCGCATGTGACAAATGACATTTGATATGTAGTGTCATGAGTGTAAGTAATTAGCCTACCACTGATCTACATGACTGCATTATGACTATTAATGACCATGATGATATATGTGTGTGTTCTGTCTTGCATGTCTAATAATGCTAATTGTCTAAACCATGGTTACTCACTAGACCTGCTTTGTTATAATGCTCAAATCTAACCTTGCGTCTTTTTGCTTGTACTTAACATTCCTTTTGAAATTTGAAGTCAAAGGTAGGCTATACAGTGCTTTCAGAAAGTATTCATACCCCTTGACTTATTCCTTATTATTTTGGGGCTCTCGAGTGATGCAGCTGTCTAGGGCACTGCATCTCAGTGCTTAGAGGTGTCTCTACAGACCCTGGGTGAATTTCAGGCTGTATGACAACCGGCCGTGATTGGGAGTCCCATAGGGTGGCGCACAATTGGCCCAGCGCCGTCCGGCTTAGTGTCTGGCAGGGGTAGGAAATCATTGTAAATAAGATTTTGCTCTTAACTGACTTGCCTATTTAAATGAAGGTTCAAGTATATATAAAATAATTTTCACATTACTTGTGGTACAGCCTGAATTCAAAATGGATTAAATAGATTTTCTTCTCACCCATCTACACACAATACCACATAATGACAAAATGAAAACATGTTTTTAGAAATGTGATAAAAAGTATTGAAAATTGTATTCAGAAATATCTAATCTATATACTAGGTAAGTACTTTGTAGAAGTACCTTTGATGGTGATTACAGCTTTTACAGCTTTGAGTCATCTTGCATCTTTATCGGGCGGCAGGGTAGCCTAGTGGTTAGAGTGTTGGACTAGTAACCAGAAGGTTGCAAGTTCAAATCCCTGAGCTGACAAGGTACAAATCTGTCGTTCTGCCCCTGAACAAGGCAGGCCACTGTTCCTAGGCTGTCATTTAAAATAAGAATTTGTTCTGACTTGCCTATTTAAATAAAAAGGTATAAAAATATATATATACTGTATGTAACTAGTATTGAAATATGATGTAACTACACTGAAATTTGTAAGAAAGTGAAAAGCTGTGAAAGTCTCAATGCTATCCAATTTGTAAGTCGCTCTGGATAAGAGCGTCTGCTAAATGACTTAAATGTAAATCAGCTTTGCACATATGGATATGAGGATTTTCTCCCATTTTTCCTTGCATATTTTCTCAAGCTTTGTTAAGTTAGATGGGGAGTTGCAGTATACAGCAATCTTCAAGTCTTTCCACAGATTTTCAATGGGATTCAAGTCTGGACTTTGGCTGGACAACTCAACAACTTTCATATTCTTGTTGAGAAGTCATTTAAGCATTGGTTTGGCTGTATGCTTGGGGTCTTGTTTTAAAATAAATATTTGCCCCAGACTGAAGTCGCGTACAATCTGAAACAGTTTATCATCAAGGAATTGCCTGTATTTGGCTCCATTCATTGTTCCCTTTATCTTTACCAGTCTTAGTCCCTGCCACTCAAAGCATCCCTATAGCATGATGCTGCTACCACCATGCTTCACGATAGGGGTGGTGTTAGACGGGTGTGCCTGGTTCAATACAGACTTTGCGTTCAGGTGAAATAGTACATTTTTTGTCTCATCATACCACAGAATCTTTTGCCTTATACTCTCAGAGTGTTTCACATGAATTTTTGCAAACTCCAGGTATGCTGTCATCTGCCTTTTTCTCAGGAATAGCTTCCGTCTGGACACTCTCTCATAAAGCTCTGATTGGTGAAGGGTGGTAGAGACTGTTGTCCTTCTGGCAGGTTCTCCCATCTCAACCACTCTGTAGTTCTGTCAGTGGTCATTTGGTTCTTGATCACCTCCCTGACCAAGGTTCTTCTTGCCTGGTTGCTCAGTTTGGTCGGACGGCCAGCTCTAGGCAAGTTCTGGATAGTCCCATATTTTTTCCATTTCAAAATAATGGAGACCATTGTGCTCTTGGAACCTTTCAGCACTAAAAATGGTTGTATACCCTTACCCAGATATACAGTACCTATCAGGTATGAAGGGAAACCAAGATGTAGACCCAGATGCAGACCATAGTTTAATGTTTCAACAGGGGCAGGCAAAAGACAGGTCAGGACAGGCAGGGGTCAGAAAACCAGAGGTTGGGCAATGGTACCAAATGGCAGGCAGGCTCAGGGTCTGGATAATTCAGAGGGGGACAGGCAGGCTCAGGGTCAGGGACTGGTAGAGTGGTCAGGCAGGCGGGCTCAGAGTCAGAACAGGCAAGGGTCCAAACTACGAGGACAAGAAAAGAGAGGGGGGAAAAGCAGGGGGGAAAAATGCTGGTTGACACGAACAAACAAGACCAACTGTTAACAGACCCACGGAGAACACAGGTATAAATACACAGGGGCTAATGGGGAAGATGGGCGACACCTGGAGGGTGGTGGAGACAATCACAGAGACAGGTGAAACAGATCAGCGTGTGACAGTACCAGTCAAAAGTGTGGACACACCTACTCATTCAAGTGTTTTTCTTTATTTTTACTATTTTCTACAATGTAGAATAATAGTGAAGACATCACAACTTTGAAATGTAGTAACCAAAAGAACGTTAAACAAATACAAATATAGTTTTTATTTCAGATTCTTCAAAGTAGCCACCCTTTGCCTTGATGACAGCTTTGCACACTCTTGGCATTCTCTCAACCAGCTTCATGAGGTAGTCACCTGGAATGCATTTCAATTAACAAGTGTGCCTTGTTAAAAGATAATTTGTGGATTTTCTTTCCTTCTTAATGCGTCTGAGCCAATCAGTTGTGTTGTGACAAGGTAGGTATTGTGTACAGAAGATATCCCTATTTGGTAAAAGACCAAGTCCAACAGCTCAAATAAGCAAAGAGAAACAACAGTCCATCATTACTTTATGAAGACATGAAGGTCAGTCAATCTGGAAAATGTCAAGAACTTTTAAAGTTTCTTCAAGTGCAGTTGCAAAAACCATCAAGCACTATGATGAAACTGGCTCTCATGAGGACCGCCACAGGAATGGAAGACCCAGAGTTAACTCTGCTGCAGAGGATAAGTTCATTAGAGTTACCAACCTCAGAAATTACAGCCCAAATAAATGCTTCACAGAGTAAAAGTAACAGATACATTTCAACATCAACTGTTAAGAGGAGACTGCATGAATCACGCCTTCATGGTAGAATCGCTGCAAAGAAACCACTACTAAAGGACACCAATAAGAAGAAGAGACTTGCTTGGGCCAAGAAACACGAGTAATGGACATTAGACCGGTGGAAATCTGTCCTTTGGTCTGATGAGTCCAAATTTGAAATGTTTTGGTTCCAACCGCCGTGTTTTTTGTGAAACGCAAAGTAGATGAACAGATTATCTCTGCATGTGTAGTTCCCACCGTGAAGCATGGAGGAGGAGGTGTGATGGTGTGGGGGTGTTTTGCTGGTGACACTGGCCTCCACAATCACCCAAACTCAACCCAGTTGAGATGGTTTGGGATTAGTTGGAACGCAGAGTGAAGGAAAAGCAGCCAACAAGTGCTCAGCATATGTGGGAACTCCTTCAAGACTGTTGGAAAAGCATTCCATGTGAAGCTGGATAAGAGAATGCCACGTGTGTGCAAAGCTGTCATCAAGGCAAAGGGTGGCTACTTTGAAGAATCTAAAATCTATAATATATTTTGATTTGTTTAGCACTTTTTTGGTTACTACATGATTCCATGTGTGTTCTTTCGTAGTTTTGATACCTTCACTATTATTCTACAATGTAGAAAATAGTCAAAATAAATTAAAACCCTTAAATGAGTAGGTGTACAAACTTTTGACTGGTATTCATCATCTCATCATAATTTCATCCCGGAGATCTACGGACAGTTCTTTGGACTTCATGGTATAGTTTCAGCTCTGACATGCACTGTCAACTGTGGGACCTTATATAGACAGGTGTGTTTCTTTCTAAATCATGTCCCAACAATTGAATTGGCCACAGGTGGACTCCAATCAAGGTGTTTTGACATCTAAAGGATGATCAAAGGAAATTGGATGCACCTGAGGTCTATTTGGAGTGTCATAGTAAAGGGGTGTGAATACTTCTCAAAATGATATACTTCTGCATTTAATTGTCAATAAATGTGAAAACATTTCTAAAAACATGTTTTCACTTTGTCATTATGCAGTATTGTGTGTCGATGGGTGAAAAAATAAATACATTTTGAAATCAGACTGTAACAACAAAATGTGTAATAGGTCAAGGGGTATGAATACTTTCCAAATGCACTTATTCATATTGTGCGTTTTCTTTTGTCATTAGTACTGTGAGTGTCAACTTCATATGTGGCCTATTGGCTATGAGCAGGGAGCTCAGGTGTGGGTAGATGAGACCTGGGTGTAATAACGTCTGAGGAAATCATTAAGGAAAGCACTCGAGTACCCTGTGCGACAGGCAGGTCCCGCTCCTTGATGAGATTGTGTGCATATTGTGGCATGAGATGTTCATTAGTGAGGTGTGAAATGAGGGATGGGAGCATGTTTGGAGCCCACACGTTTGGAGATATAGGGAGGGGGAGAAAAAGGCAGAGAAGGGACGGAGGGGGAGTCACCAAGGCTACTATTCTAAAATGAGTAGCTGCTGTGTCAGCCTGGTCTCATAGACCAGACATAACATAGTAAATGTATATCCAGGATATTCAAATTAGTATGCTATGTTATGTTTGGTATGGTTACATAACACAGAAGGTTACTTAAACCAAAAATGAAAGGAGGGTAGTTGGTCGGGGTGGATGGGTGGGCATATATAGCGAGAACATCAAGTACCCAAAGATTGCGTGTTCATCACGGAAAACTTTAGCATTTTATCAACTTTGCAACTACTTACTACTTTTTAGCTACTTTGCAACTACTTTGCATGTTAGCTAACCCTTCCCCTAGTCCTTTAACCTAACTCCTAACCCTTAACCCTAACAATAACAGGGGCTGCAGCTTGACTCAATTGCGAAGCACAGAACCTCTAGCCTAGCTAACATTAGCCACAACAAATTGGAATTTGTAACATATCTTTTGTATTGAAAATGTGTAACATATTGTATGAATTGCAATTTGTAACATATCATACAATTCTTAACATATCATACAAAATGGATGATGGACATCCACAAATGAATGCTTACCATATGAAAGATGATATCATACGTAATAGAGAGAGACAGATTTAGATGTTCCATGTTATGTCTACTCATAATCCTGTGTCCAGGTTGACTGTGTAGGAGAGGCAGGCAACAAAGGCGAGTGAGATGCACAGGCGGCTGCTGTTTTGTTTTTCTTAGTTTCATTTTAAAGGAGGAGAAGAGAACAGAAGGTGAGAGAGGAGGAGGAGGAAGGTGGGCAGGGAGTACAAGCAGCGAAAGAAAAGCGGCTGCTTTTCGAGAGAGAGCATCCTTATAGGACAGCGGCTGCAGTTTGACAAAAGTGCTTAGTGCAGAAGGGGGAGACAGGGAAAACGAGTGAGCAACGACAAAAGAAGAGCGAGGGTGGGAGGGGCAACAAAGATCTGTCAGATGAGGCTTGAGACGCTTCTATTTTCTGTGTGGTCTCCTTTATTACAGGGCGTTCTGAACGGGCAGCATCAGTGTGTCTCTTGCGCATGATCAGCTGTCTACGCATCCCTTCTGCCGGGAGTCAACACATATCTCAGCATCTCTCCGCCAGAGACAGAAAGAAAAACACCTCTCCTCCGCTAATTGAGGTAGGTACACGCGCATTTGCATTTCCTTGTCGCACTATCAGATAAGATGTCTGTTTTCTGACCTGTAAAGATTTGTGCAGTTTAAAGGTTGTCATTACCCATCGTTAAGGGTTTCAAAAAGCATGATGTTGCTAGAGCAGTTGTCGGGGTTCGACTGTTATGAAAGGGTTCCCATTTTCTGTTTTCATTTCATTAGACGCAACTGTGCATGGGATAGAGATACGCACTTATACCCTATTTAGCATGAGGGGCTAAATGTTTCATCTTGTTTTGGGACACATTAGGTTTTGGGACACGTTATGGATTATTCCCATAGTTTGCAGGATCAAATAGGGGCATCCCATCGGGCAAAGACGTCAATTCAATGGATATTCCACGTTGGTAGAACGTAATTTAATTCAACCTGTGTATGTCCAGTGGGATGGTTCATGCTCCATTGACAGACCCCTGATTGGTTAAAAAGTAAAACGGTAGATTGTGTTTCGGGTCTGTTACACCTAAAGTGATAGGCAGCCCAGCTTAGTGGTACAGGGGTAGAGAAACCCCACGGCTGCTCCCGGGGCGCTATACCGTCAGCCCTACCATCATCATGCGCCGCTGATGAGCACGTTTGGCGGGCAGGTGCGTATGGCTGGTATACCGCGCACAGTGTCTTGCGCGTGCGTGCGTGGGTACACACACACACACACACACACACACACATTAATATGAACGCACTCAAGCATAAATGTCCATCTGACAGTGATGTTTACCTTTAAAGGTCTGCTGAGCAAGAGTAGGAAAGGGCACTTGCAATTTATTGATACATATCAAATTACTAATATAATAGTGAAGAACATACAGCATTCAGAAGATACGCATATCTCGCCGTCTTTCTCTCAGATGTTAAAGCACCACTCCAGACAGTTCATGTTGTATGTTAACATTACCCTTTTTACATAAAAGCCTATTCAGCTTTCTATTTATCTGGAGCGACAGCACAGTCGGTGCATGAAAAGTCTCCATACCATCAACAGAACGCCTCTAAAGGAAGCGTTAGTAACGTGCATAGTACTGTGAATTGAGGAAATAGAAACACGCAAGTGGGGAGTGGAGGGTGAAGGTGCGTGCTTTTGCCTTTTTGATCTGGTCTATTTGGCAAGGCGACACTGTGGCATTGTTGAGCGCAGAGATTGGGAAGGCTGAGAGGCAAGGATAGAGGGATAGAGATGGTAGAGATGGGCCTCTCTCTATCACTCAGAATAACCGTAATCTAGGCATTGTACAGCTGTTGAAGTGTTGCATTTTGGCGAGGAGAATGCCCTGGTTATCCTCCAGTTGAGATGTTAGCTACAGAGTGAATATACTTAGCCTTGAGGGGCTCGCTAGTCTTTTTCTCTGTGTTGCTGTAGCAGCAGGGTCCTCCTCCCGTGTGAAAGCCAGCAAGGTCACCGTATGTTGTATCACTACCACCTGAATAACGATCAGGGTGAGGCCTGGGAGTGGCCCACACTGTGTGGCCAGCCGCTGTGCACATTCCCTTTCTTCTTATTTTGCTGATGATATGCTGGGGTTCCTGTCACTTTCAACTTGACAACGTTAGCCTTTCGCGGATATTCCTTTGGCTGGAGTGTCTGTCTTTCCCCCATTGCCTGTGTCTGTGTGTCTCAGTGACCAACCTCCAGCTCTAAGACTCCTTCTGCTCCCTATAACGAGGGGCAGACCACAGGGGTCAATCCTCCCTCAGTGTGTGTGTGTGTGTGTGTGTGTGTGTGTGTGTGTGTGTGTGTGTGTGTGTGTGTGTGTGTGTGTGTGTGTGTGTGTGTGTGTGTGTGTGTGTGTGTGTGTGTGTGTGTGTGTGTGTGTGTGTGTGTGTGTGTGTGTGTACACATGTGTGTGTGTGTGTGTTTGGGCATGCACCTACAGTACCAGTCAAAAGTTTGGACACACCTACTCATTCAAGGTTTTTCTTAATTTTACTATTTTCTACATTGTAGAATAATAGTGAGGACATCAAAACGATGAAATAACACATATGAAATTATGTAGTAACCAAAAAAGTTTCAAACAAATCAAAAAAGTATTTTATATTTGAGATTTTTCAAAGTAGCCACCCTTTGCCTTGATGAAAGCTTTGCACACTCTTGGCATTCTCTCAACCAGTTTCACCTGGAATGCATTTCCAACAGTCTTGAAGGAGTTCCCACATATGCTGAGCACTTGTTGATCGCTTTTCCTTCACTCTGCGTTCCAACTCATCCCAAACCATCTCAATTGGGTTGAGGTTGTGTGATTGTGGAGGCCAGGTCATCTGATGCAGCAATCCATCACACTCGTTCTTGGTCAAATAACCCTTACACAGCCTGGAGGTGTGTTGGGTCAAAATAAATGATAGTCCCACTAAGCGCAAACCAGATGGGATGGCGCATCGCTGCAGAATGTTGTGGTAGCCATACTGGTTAAGTGTGCCTAAATTTCTAAATAAATAAATGACAGTGTCACCAGCAATGCACCCACACACCATCACACCTCCTCCTCCATGCTTCTCGGTGGGAAACACACATGCTGAGATCATCCGTTCACCTACTTTGCATCTCACAAAAACCCGGCGGTTGGAACCAAAAATCACAAATTTGGACTCATCAGACCAATGGACAGATTTCCACCGATCTAATGTCCATTGCTCGTGTTTCTTTGCTCAACTAAGTCTCTTCTTATTGTTGTCCTTTAGTAGTGGTTTCTTTGCAGCAATTTGGTCATGAAGGCCTGATTCATGCAGTCTCCTCTGAAACGTTGATGTTGAGATGTGTCTGTTACTTGAACTCTGTGAAACATTTATTAGGGCTGCAATTTCTGAGGCTGGCAACTGTAATGCACTTATCCTCTGCAGCGGAGGTAACTCTGGGTCGTCCTTTCCTGTGGCGGTCTTCATGTGAGCCAGTTTCATAGCGCTTGATGGCTTTTGCAACTGCACTTGAAGAAACTTTCAAAATTCTTGACCTGGCCTTCTGCCATCATGAAGTGAGAGACTAGTCAAGGATCATATCACCTGTACCTTATCTGTCACCCTAGATCCAATTCAATTTGCTTACTGCCCCAATAGGTCCACAGACGATGCAATCGCCATCTCACTGCACACTGACCTATCCCATCTGGACAAGAGGAATACCTATGTAAGAATGCTGTTCATTGACTACATTGTCAACACCTGCTGTCTTCAATTCTGAATGCTCGGCTATAAAAAATCTACTGACATTTACTCCTGAGGTGCTGACCTGTTGCACCCTTTACAACTACTGCAATTATTATTATTATTTGACCCTGCTGGTCATCTATGAACATTTGAACATCTTGGCCATGTACTGTTATAATCTCAACCCGGCACAGCCAGAAGAGGACTGGCCACCCCTCAGAGCCTGGTTCCTCTCTAGGTTTCTTCCTAGGTTCCTGCCTTCCTAGGTTCCTGCCTGAGTTTTTCCTAGCCACAGTGCTTCTACATCTGCATTGCTTGCTGTTTGGGGTTTTAGGCTGTGCTTCTGTATAGCACTTTGACATCGGCTATTGTAAAAATGGCTTTATAAATACAATTGATTGATTGATTGAATACAGCTCAGCATTCAACACCATAGTACCCTCCAAGCTCATCATTAAGCTTGAGGCCCTGGGACTCGACCCCGCCCTGTACAATTGGGTCCTGGTCTTCCCGACAGGCCGTCCCCAGGTGGTGAAGGTAGGAAACAACATCTCCACTTCGCTGATCCTTAACACTGGAGCCCCACAAGGGTGCGTGTTCAGCCCCCTCCTGTACTCCCTGTTCACCCATGACTACGTGGCCACACACACCTCCAACTCAATCATCAAGTTTGCAGATGACACAACAGTAGTACGCTTGATTACCAACAATGACGAGACAGCCTACAGGGAGGAGGTGAGGGCTCTCGGAGTGTGATGTCAGGAAAATAACCTCTGACTCAACTGGACAGCAGTGGAGAAGGTGGAAAGTTCCTCGGCGTACATATCACTGACAAACTGAAATGGTCCACCCACACAGACAGTGTGGTGAAGAAGGCGCAACGGCGCCTCTTCAACCTCAGGAGGCTGAAGAAATTTGGCTTGGCACCTAAAACCCTCACAAACTTTTACAGATGCACAATTGAGAGCATCCTGTTGTGCTGTGTCACTGCCTGGTACAGCAACTGCACCGCCCACAACCGCAGGGCTCTCCAGAGGGTGGTGCGGTCTGCACAACGCATCACCGGAAGCAAACTACCTGCCCTCCAAGACACCTACAGCACCCGATGTCACAGGAAGGCCAAAAAGATAATCAAGGACAACAACCATCCGAGCCACTGCCTGTTCACCCCGCTATCATCCAGAAGGCGAGGTCAGTACAGGTGCATCAAAGCTGGAACCGAGAGACTGAAAAACAGCTTCTATCTCAAGGCCATATGATTGTTAAACAGCCATCACTAGCACAGAGAGGCTGCTGCCTATAGATAGTTAAATAAAGGTTAAATAAACATTTAATAAAATATACAGACTTGAAATTATTGGCCACTTTAATAAATGGAACACTAGTCACTTTAAAAAATGCCACTTTAACAGTGTTTACATATCTTGCATTACTCATCTCATATGTATATACTATATTATCTCTGCTGCCAATGACTGGAACAAACTACAAAAATCTCTGAAACTGGAAACACTTATCTCCCTCACTAGCTTTAAGCACCAGCTGTCAGAGCAGCTCATAGATTACTGCACCTGTACATAGCCCATCTATAATTTAGCCCAAACAACTACCTCTTTACCTACTGTATTTATTTATTTTGCTCCTTTGCACCCCATTATTTCTATCTCTACTTTGCACCTTCTTCCACTGCAAACCAACCATTCCAGTGTTTTTTTTACTTGCTATATTGTATTTACTTCAGCACCATGGCCTTTTTATATTTTTATTTATTTATATATATATTTTGTTTGCCTTCACCTCCCTTATCTCACCTCACTTGCTCATATTGTATATAGACTTATTTTTCACTGTATTATTGACTGTATGTTTGTTTTACTCCATGTGTAACTATGTGTTGTTGTATGTGTCGAACTGCTTTGCTTTATCTTGGCCAGGTCGCAATTGTAAATGAGAACGTGTTCTCAATTTGCCTACCTGGTTAAATAAAGGTGAAATAAAAAAATAAATAAAAAATTATATACAATATTTTGCATCTTAGCCTATGCCGCTCTGACATTGCTCATCTATATATTTTTACATTCTTATTCTGTTCCTTTACTTAGATATGTGTGTATAAGGTTTTTTTTGTGGAATTGTTAGATATTACTTGTTAGGTATTGCTGCACTGTCGGAACTAGAAGTACAAGCAGTTTGCTACACTTGCAATAACATCTGCTAGCCATGTGTATGTGACCAATACAATCTGATTTTATTTGAATTGAACTACATTCCAGGTGACAACCTAATGAAACAGGTCGAGAGAATGCCAAGAGTGTGCAAAGCTGTCATCAAGGAAAAGGGTGGCTACTTTGAAGAATCTCAAGCGTATTTGTTTATTTGCTTTCTACATTAACCCATGTTTTATTTCATGTTATACTACAATGTCGAAATTAGTAAAAAATAAAGAAAAACCCTTGAAGGAGTAGGTGTGTCCAATCTTTTGACTGGTACTGTATGTGTGCATGTTTTTCTCAGTGACTCATGGCACCAACCATTGTGGAGCTGTCAGAACATCAATCTTAAATCAACATCCAATGGAAGCGAGAGGAATTCTTTGTCTCAGACCGGCAGATAGAATGTTGGTGGAATGCTTTGCTCTGTATGGAACCCTCTCAGATATAGAACTATTAGGCTACAGTAGTACTTCCACAGTATCCTGTGATACCAGAAAAACTGTTTACTGCATGGTACAATGGTCCCCTTTAGGGTCTGAATTATACAATGACTGTTGTAACTGTCCTGGAAATTGTGGACTAGACCAACTAACTCCTTATGGGGGTGTTCACAGCAATGTTTTGAAGGTTCTGGGGGTGATCTGCATCCTTCTTCATTTAAATTCTCCAAAGCTCCTCTTTGATAGTCCCTCTAGACCCCTCAAACTCAACTCGGCACACCGAAGCCAATTCCACAGCGTTTTTTAATTGTTCCCCTCTAATCAGGGACTAATTTAGACCTGGGACACAAGGTGGGTGCAATTAATTATCAGGTAGAAGAGAAACCCAGCAGGCTCCGGACCTCGTAGAGTAAGAGTTGAATACCCCTGCTCAAGATGATTCCACTGGACCATCTGTGCCCTGACCTTCTAGTCTCTGTCTAAAGCGATGATGTCGTAGTGTTTGGCTGGGTCGTGTTCAGAAGACATGGAACGGGAGAAAATGTTATCAAACGGAAATACTTCTTATCCAATGAAAACACACAACACATGTTTTAAGTAGCAAAAACTCTCCCTGTCTCTGACTGTCTCTAGCTTTGTCTGTCTGTCGTCCTATCTCTCTTTCTTGCTCTGTCTCTTTTTCTTTCTCTGCTGTGGTCTCACTTGTAAAATTCCTCTTCTGAACTCCCAACCCCCAGCAGGGGACAGTAGTTTGGTGAGAATGTTCTATCCTGACTACACGCCATCCCTCCCGGTCATCTTATCTCTCCTGCAGAGATGAATGAGTTCAATGTGTCTGATTGCACACACACGCACACACACACACACACACACACACACACACACACACACACACACACACACACACACACACACACACACACACACACACACACACACACACACACACCACAAACACTCCTTTTTTCTGAAACTATCGTGGTCAGTGTGATAACGTGCGTGACTAATAGTTGGAGGGGTGAGACTGTTGAGACTGTGACACTTGTTCTTTCTAGCTCAGTGCAGTAGATAAGGGCTGAGAGTTATGACCCCGGGTGATTAGATGTGACCTCCGTCTGACTGAGCTCTGATCTGGTCTCACACTGCTGGGGAGTTCACACACGTCCCTATGAATTAGCCACCTAAAGCACTCTGCAAATTGATAGCTGAGTGGGAGACAGAGAGCTGTGTGTATGTGTGTGTCTTTAACCACGCATGTTAAAATGGGTTTGAAATGTGTGAAAGGAAGAGCAATGTATGTGCTCTTTTTTTCTGACACCATAAATGTGTGTGTGTGTGTGTGTTTGTGTGATCTGCTTCACGAATGTGCGCGTGCTTTCCAATGTGTGTGTCTGTCTGAGTGTGGACTGGTTGGCTGGAGGGGTGTGGGAGTACTGGGACTGTCAGGGCAGCAGATAGAAGCCCAGCAGGAGCAGAAGTGCAAATTAAAAGTCACTGAAGCGCTATAGGAGAACATGATGCAGACTGCTAATGCTATGTCCCCGCACAGCTAGCCAGCTATTACACTGATAATGTTAGGGCAGCGTAGCTAACTACTACATTGGTAATGTCAGGGCAGCGCTAGCAAGCTAACACCGAGCCATGGCAGGACAGAGCACTGGGTGTTTACAAGCAGAAGAACATGAGGTTTAAGGGAAAGCGGGAAAGAGAATGAGAGACATACTTAGAAAGAACAAGGTATAGGCCTAGAGAGAGTTGGAGAGAGCGAGAGACAGAGCGAGAGAGAGAGAGAAAGAGAGAGAAAGAGCTCAAGGAGAGTGGAAGAGAGGACAACACACAAACAGAGATACTTTAGATAGAGATAGCAAATATCATTCACCGGTACATCCACACAACACTTGCACAAAGAATGCGAGGGCCTTATTACCGTGACACTTTCATGGAGATATAGTTCCATTGGTACAGTCAGTAAGTCTCACAACCTTAATGGTCCACCACTGTCTCGCTCAGAGCCAGTGCTGTCTGACCTTGAATCATTTAAAAAATAAATACATATATATAGCCACCCACACTGCACCAGGCAGCCATTCACATCCACACAGGCAGCATACTGCATACACACAGTAGGAGGAAGTTACCCCTAAATGCTGATCTAAGGTTTGTTTTGTCTTTGAAGGTGAAGATTGGGTGAGGGGAAGCTGATCCTAGATCTGTCCATTTCTTTTAGCAAGGCTATTCGTTCACACAGGCAACAGATGAGACGTTGAACCAAGGTCCCGACGCAATAGTCATTAGAAATATGTCACAGGTGTGGGTGTACTAAACCCCAGTGTACTGGTTGGCTCAGCTCCCAACCTGGCAGCTCATACTGCTATACTAACATAATAATGCCCAGCTAGCCCAGCTCTCCTGTCCTCTCCTGTATTCTCCTCTCCTCCCCTGTAACTCTACGCCAGATCATTGCTGTGCTCTCAGTGAGCTTACCTGTGAAGGGAAGGTCAATGGCAGTAGGCTAGACACACAGCCTCATTAAACTTTATCTGTTTCAGATAGGTTCAGAGAGGGCCTCTGCTACATCACCAAAGTTAGGCTGCACCTCTTAAAGTTTTTTTTTGGGAACGAGTAACCTTTAGAAGTTATATTTCTCATTTCATTTGACACAGCTTTTGCCTCACAGAATCCAACTGGGGTTTCCCTAAAACCAAGGAAAGCCATTTGAATAATGGATACAGCTAATGCTTTTTGAGTTATTGGGCAGAAATAAGATGATGTACTTGTTTCTAAAGGACATTGTGCTGATTTGGGGTTTGGGGGCCTTGGCACCAGAACTATGAAAATGTAAAGTACGTAAGATTTCCCTAGATGAGAAGAAATGTCCCTGAAACGATTGTGCATTGTGAATATGATCTATGGTCATTATAATGTGTGGAGGTTTTGGATGACTGACAATTGCAGGCCAGATTCGTATTTTGAAAGCCTGCTAATCAATCAGCCATCCGAAACATTGCGTGCAGCTATTCGTTTGCAGATCATTTTTGAGGACTCATATTTTTCCGCTCTCTTTCACACCTTCTCATGTCCTTCAGTACATTCTCCCTTTCTTCCCTAAGCCTGTTAGTCTTCCACCCTGAACACTGATGTTTAAATCTCTGCCTGCCTTTCTTCCTCCTTGCTGAGGCATGAGCTGTTCTTCTGAATGATCTCTTCTTCTAACCCAGCCAGCCTGTGCTTCTGATAGCCGTAACAAAGCACTTAGCATCAGCTCACTTCAATCAGACCTCATTTACTGTATCTCAAAGCTGCAGCTCTCATGTGTGTCTGTTAGAGCTGAGAGGCCCTATAGAACACTGGGCTCTGTCGCTGCAGATGGAAAACTGCCTTCTGCCTGATATAACTCCATCTCATTTGGGAAGTGATTGTTAGTTACAGTAGCTAGTTGCTACCTCCGTCCGAGATGACCATATCTGTATTCAATAGGGAATCTCAAATTATTTCAAAGTTGATCCACACAACACTTTCTCCAACACTATGCCCACCATACAGACATATTTTCCTACAGTATTAAATACAGCACTTATGAAAAACATTCTAGCTCGGCCAAGACACATGTAACACATCTTACAGTGACGTGCAGTCAGGGTAGGCAGGGTAGACCGTGCTTACCCTGTGATAATCTAATAAGGAAAGATGTTATGAAAAAACAAGTAAAAAAATGTATTATATAAAAAAGTTTTTTTCTCAATGCGTCTGGTGTTTTTTATGCTCAAAATCTAAAAATGTGCTGAAACGGCATAAAAACCTGAGGAAAGGTGCTAGGGTATTCATGCCTTTCTTTCCATCCATTCAAAGCCACCACAATCTTTGACGTGTGCAGCCTTTCCTGATTCAATGTTAATGGACAGGGTCAGCATAGGCGTTGCTGCTTTGTCTAGCTTGAAGTAGCTTAAATCGAGCCGATTTCATATTTCGTGCATGCCTATAGCCTAAACATGTTGTGTGGGTATTGCCCTTGGGAAAGCTGTGCACATTTCGGTGTGTCTACATAATTTGGCGCTCGCAACACCCCTTGAACTGAACAAAGTTGGAGAGGAAAAACAACCTGGTACCAGACTAATGGTGACTATTGCACTTTTTTTATGTGGGTGCATCAGCTTGTATATTGCGGATAGATTGTAGCTTTTCATCATTCGTCATTTCTAATCCCTCATATATTTTTGGGGTAAATATATATATTTACATATACAGTTGAAGTTGGAAGTTTACATACACCTTAGCCAAATACATTTAAACTCCGTTTTTCACAATTCCTGACATTAATCCTAGTAAAAATTCCCTGTCTTAGGTCAGTTAGGATCACCACTTTATTTTAAGCATGTGAAATGTCAGAATAATAGTAGAGAGAATAATTTATTTCAGCTTTTATTTCTTTCATCACATTCCCAGTGGGTCAGAAGTTTACATACACTCAATTAATATTTGGTAGCATTGCCTTTAAATTGTTTAACTTGGTCAAACATTTTGGGTAGCCTTCCACAAGCTTCCCACAATAAGCTGGGTGAATTTTGGCCCATTCCTCCTGACAGAGCTGGTGTAACTGAGTCAGGTTTGTAGGCTTTCTTGCTTGCACAAGCTTTTTCAGTTCTGCCCACAAATTTTCTATAGGATTGAGGTCAGGGCTTTGTGATGGCCACTCCAATACCTTGACTTTGTTGTCCTTAAGCCACTTTGCCACAACTTTGGAAGTATAGTTGGGGTCATTGTCCATTTGGAAGACCCATTTGCAACCAAGCTTTAACTTCCTGACTGATGTCTTAAAATGTTGCTTCAATATATCCACATAATTTTCCTCCCTCATGATGCCATCTAGGTTGTGAAGTGCACCAGTCCCTCCTTCAGCAAAGCACCCCCACAACATGATGCTGCCACCCCCGTGCGTCACAGTTGGGATGGTGTTCTTCGGCTTGCAAGCCTCCCCCTTTTTCCTCCAAACATAACAATGGTCATTTTGGCCAAACAGTTCTATTTTTGTTTCATCAGACCAGAGGACTTTTCTCCAAAAAGTACGATCTTTGTCCCCATGTGCAGTTGCAAACCATAGTCTGGCTTTTTTTATGGTGGTTTTGAAGCAGTGGCATCTTCCTTGCTGAGCGGCCTTTCAGGTTATGTCGATATAGTTACTTTTGTACCTGTTTCCTCCAGCATCTTCACAAAGTCCTTTGCTGTTGTTCTGCGATTGATTTGCACTTTTCGCACCAAAGTACATTCATCTCTAGGAGACGGAACCACAGATACCACAGATGAACGTGGTACTTTCAGGTGTTTGGAAACTGCTCCCAAGGATGAACCATTTTTACATTTTACATTTAAGTCATTTAGCAGACGCTCTTATCCAGAGCGACTTACAAATTGGTGCATTCACCTTATTACATCCAGTGGAACAGCCACTTTACAACAGTGCATCTAAATCTTTTAAGGGGGGGGGGGGGGGGTCAGAAGGATTACTTTATCCTATCCTAGGTATTCCTTAAAGAGGTGGGGTTTCAGGTGTCTCCGGAAGGTGGTGATTGACTCCGCTGTCCTGGCGTCGTGAGGGAGTTTGTTCCACCAATGGGGGGCCAGAGCAGCGAACAGTTTTGACTGGGCTGAGCGGGAACTGTACTTCCTCAGTGGTAGGGAGGCGAGCAGGCCAGAGGTGGATGAACGCAGTGCCCTTGTTTGGGTGTAGGGCCTGATCAGAGCCTGGAGGTACTGAGGTGCCGTTCCCCTCACAGCTCCGTAGGCAAGCACCATGGTCTTGTAGCGGATGTGAGCTTCAACTGGAAGCCAGTGGAGAGAGCGGAGGAGCGGGGTGACGTGAGAGAACTTGGGAAGGTTGAACACCAGACGGGCTGCGGCGTTCTGGATGAGTTGTAGGGGTTTAATGGCACAGGCAGGGAGCCCAGCCAACAGCGAGTTGCAGTAATCCAGACGGGAGATGACAAGTGCCTGGATTAGGACCTGCGCCGCTTCCTGTGTGAGGCAGGGTCGTACTCTGCGGATGTTGTAGAGCATGAACCTACAGGAACGGGCCACCGCCTTGATGTTGGTTGAGAACGACAGGGTGTTGTCCAGGATCACGCCAAGGTTCTTAGCGCTCTGGGAGGAGGACACAATGGAGTTGTCAACCGTGATGGCGAGATCATGGAACGGGCAGTCCTTCCCCGGGAGGAAGAGCAGCTCCGTCTTGCCGAGGTTCAGCTTGAGGTGGTGATCCGTCATCCACACTGATATGTCTGCCAGGCATGCAGAGATGCGATTCGCCACCTGGTCATCAGAAGGGGGAAAGGAGAAGATTAATTGTGTGTCGTCTGCATAGCAATGATAGGAGAGACCATGTGAGGTTATGACAGAGCCAAGTGACTTGGTGTATAGCGAGAATAGGAGAGGGCCTAGAACAGAGCCCTGGGGGACACCAGTGGTGAGAGCACGTGGTGAGGAGACAGATTCTCGCCACGCCACCTGGTAGGAGCGACCTGTCAGGTAGGACGCAATCCAAGCGTGGGCCGCGCCGGAGATGCCCAACTCGGAGAGGGTGGAGAGGAGGATCTGATGGTTCACAGTGTCGAAGGCAGCCGATAGGTCTAGAAGGATGAGAGCAGAGGAGAGAGAGTTAGCTTTAGCAGTGCGGAGCGCCTCCGTGATACAGAGAAGAGCAGTCTCAGTTGAATGACTAGTCTTGAAACCTGACTGATTTGGATCAAGAAGGTCATTCTGAGAGAGATAGCAGGAGAGCTGGCCAAGGACGGCACGTTCAAGAGTTTTGGAGAGAAAAGAAAGAAGAGATACTGGTCTGTAGTTGTTGACATCGGAGGGATCGAGTGTAGGTTTTTTCAGAAGGGGTGCAACTCTCGCTCTCTTGAAGACGGAAGGGACGTAGCCAGCGGTCAGGGATGAGTTGATGAGCGAGGTGAGGTAAGGGAGAAGGTCTCCGGAAATGGTCTGGAGAAGAGAGGAGGGGATAGGGTCAAGCGGGCAGGTTGTTGGGCGGCCGGCCGTCACAAGACGCGAGATTTCATCTGGAGAGAGAGGGGAGAAAGAGGTCAGAGCACAGGGTAGGGCAGTGTGAGCAGAACCAGCAGTGTCGTTTGACTTAGCAAACGAGGATCGGATGTCGTCGACCTTCTTTTCAAAATGGTTGACGAAGTCATCTGCAGAGAGGGAGGAGGGGGGGGGGAGGGGGAGGAGGATTCAGGAGGGAGGAGAAGGTGGCAAAGAGGTTCCTAGGGTTAGAGGCAGATGCTTGGAATTTAGAGTGGTAGAAAGTGGCTTTAGCAGCCGAGATAGAAGAGGAAAATGTAGAGAGGAGGGAGTGAAAGGATGCCAGGTCCGCAGGGAGGCGAGTTTTCCTCCATTTCCGCTCGGCTGCCCGGAGCCCTGTTCTGTGAGCTCGCAATGAGTCGTCGAGCCACGGAGCGGGAGGGGAGGACCGAGCCGGCCTGGAGGATAGGGGACATAGAGAGTCAAAGGATGCAGAAAGGGAGGAGAGGAGGGTTGAGGAGGCAGAATCAGGAGATAGGTTGGAGAAGGTTTGAGCAGAGGGGAGAGATGATAGGATGGAAGAGGAGAGAGTAGCGGGGGAGAGAGAGCGAAGGTTGGGACGGCGCGATACCATCCGAGTAGGGGCAGTGTGGGAAGTGTTGGATGAGAGCGAGAGGGAAAAGGATACAAGGTAGTGGTCGGAGACTTGGAGGGGAGTTGCAATGTGGTTAGTGGAAGAACAGCATCTAGTAAAGATGAGGTCAAGCGTATTGCCTGCCTTGTGAGTAGGGGGGGAAGGTGAGAGGGTGAGGTCAAAAGAGGAGAGGAGTGGAAAGAAGGAGGCAGAGAGGAATGAGTCAAAGGTAGACGTGGGGAGGTTAAAGTCGCCCAGGACTGTGAGAGGTGAGCCGTCCTCAGGAAAGGAGCTTATCAAGGCATCAAGCTCATTGATGAACTCTCCGAGGGAACCTGGAGGGCGATAAATGATAAGGATGTTAAGCTTGAAAGGGCTGGTAACTGTGACAGCATGGAATTCAAAGGAGGCGATAGACAGATGGGTAAGGGGAGAAAGAGAGAATGACCACTTGGGAGAGATGAGGATCCCGGTGCCACCACCCCGCTGACCAGCTGCTCTCGGGGTGTGCGAGAACACGTGGGCGGACGAAGAGAGAGCAGTAGGAGTAGCAGTGTTATCTGTGGTGATCCATGTTTCCGTCAGTGCCAAGAAGTCAAGGGACTGGAGGGAGGCATAGGCTGAGATTAACTCTGCCTTGTTGGCCGCAGATCGGCAGTTCCAGAGGCTACCGGAGACCTGGAACTCCACGTGGGTCGTGCGCGCTGGGACCACCAGATTAGGGTGGCCGCGGCCACGCGGTGTGAAGCGTTTGTATGGTCTGTGCAGAGAGGAGAGAACAGGGATAGACTGTGGATGTCTACAATTTTTTTTTCTGAGGTCTTGGCGGATTTCTTTTGATTTTCCCATGATGTCAAGCAAAGAGGCACTGAGTTTGAAGGTAGGCCTTGAAATACATCCACAGGTACACCTCAAAATTACTCAAATTATGTCAATTAGCCTATCAGAAGCTTCTAAAGCCATGACATCATTTTGTGAAATTTTCCAAGCTGTTTATAGGCACAGTCAACCTAGTGTATGTAAACTTCAGACCCACTGGAATTGTGATACAGTGAATTATAAGTGAAATAATCCATCTGTAAACAATTCTTGGAAGAATTTATTGTGTCATGCACAAAGTAGATGTCCTAACCGACTTGCCAAAACTATAGTTTGTTAACAAGAAATCTTTGGAGTGGTTGAAAAACGAGTTTTAATGACTCCATCCTAAGTGTATGTAAACTTCCGACTTCAACTGTGTACACACATACATATATACATACATACACGCATACTACCGTTCAAAAGTTTGGTGTCACTTACAAATGTCCTTGTTTTTGAAAGAAAAGCACAATTTTTGTCCATTAAAATAACATTAAATTGATCAGAAATACAGTGTAGACATTGTTAATGATGTAAATGACTATTGTAGCTGGAAACAGCAGATTTTTTTATGGAATATCTACATAGGTGTACAGAGGGCCATTATCAGCAACCATTACTCCTATGTTCCAATGGCACATTATGTTAGCTAATCCAAGTTTATAATTTTAAAAGGCTAATTGATCATTAGAAAACCCTTTTGCAATTATGTTAGCACAGCTGAAAATGGTTGTTCTGATTATGAGAAGCTATAAAACTGGCCTTCTTTAGATTAGTTGAGTATCTGGAGCATCAGCATATGTGGGTTCGATTACAGGCTCAAAATGGCCAGAAACAAAGCACTTTCTTCTGAAACTCGTCAATCTATCCTTGTTCTGTGAAATGAAAGCTATTCCATGTGAGAATATATCTTACAAGATCTTGTGTACTACTCCGCTGTGTACTACTCCCTTCAAAGAACAGTGCAAACGGACTCTAACCAGAATAGAAAGAGGAGTGGGAGGCCACTGTGCACAACTGAGCAAGAAGACAAGTACAATAGAGTGTCTAGTTTGAGAAACAGACACCTCACAAGTCCTCAACTGGCAGCTTCATTAAATAGTACCAGCAAAACGCCAGTATCAACGTCAACTGTGAGAGGCGACTCCGAGATGCTGGCCCTCTAGGCAGAGTTCCTCTGTCCAGGGTCTGTGTTCTTTTGCCCATCTTAATCTTTTCTTTTTATTGACCAGACTGAGATGGCTTTTTCTTTGCAAGTCTGCCTAGAAGGCCAGCATTCCGGAGTCTCCTCTTCACTGTTGACGTTGAGACGTACTTCAAATCAAATCAAAGTTTATTTGTCACGGGCGCCGAATACAACAGGTGTAGACCTTACAGTGAAATGCTTCCTTACAGGAACAATAGATAAGTAAAGAAATAAAACAACAGTAAATAGACAGTGAAAAATAACAGTAGCAAGGCTATAACAGTAGCGAGGCTATATACAGGCACTGGTTAGTTGGGCTAATTGAGGTAGTATGTACATGTAGGTTTGGTTAAAGTGAGTATGCATATATGCTCCAGATACTCAACTAGCCTAAAGGCCATTTGAATGCTTCTTTAATCAGAACAAGTTTTCAGCTGTGCTAACATAATTTCAAAAGGGTTTTCTAATTGTCAATTAGCTTTTAAATTGGTAAACTTGGATTAGCTAACACAATGTGCCATTGGAACACAGGAGTGGTGGTTGCTGATAATGGGCCTCTGTACGCCTATGTAGATATTCCATAAAAAATATGCCATTTCCAGCCACAAATCATTTACAACATTAACAATGTCTACACTGTATTTCTGATCAATTTGATGTTATTTTAATGGACCAAAAATTAGCTTTTCTTTCAAAAACAAGGACATTTGTAAGTGACCCCAAACTTTTGAACAGTAGTGTATATAAACATACATACATATACATACATAAACACACACATATTGAAGAACCAACGCTGGAGTAGAGAAGTAGGTACGGGGAGTCAACAGTAAATGTGGAACAGACATCGAACAGGACAGAGACAGCGTCAGAACCGGGTATACAAAGACATACAAACATTATATCTAGGGAACAGACAGATATAGGGGAGGTAATTAAACAGGTGATTGAGTCCAGGTGAGTCCAATGAATCGCTGATGCGCGTGATGAGGGAAGACAACTGTGCGGAATGATGGTGACAGGAGTGCGTAATGCAGGGCAGCTTGGCGCCCTCGAGCACCAGGGGGAGGGAGCGGGAGCAGGCGTGACACAGACACACATATCTTTTTAAAATATAGTTTCCTTTATTATTTCCTGCAAACCTTACCACCCCTCTCCTAATTGGAGTAAACAAATTAACTACAACACCTAGGCTTCTACTTCCAGCTTATGCATAGTATATACATTTTATGGACACAATCTATTTTACAATGTTTATATTTTGTTTGTTTTTAGTCCTGGCCTTCCTCTATTTCTGATGTCCATTCAGTTTGATTTCTATTTGCCATATATTTGTAACTGTGCTATTTCACAAAAATTCTGAACCTATATACATTTTACAGAGCCAGTATGTTTTATATTTGTAATCTTGTTGTTATTAGTCCAACTCTTCAGCTCCATTCAACCCCTCCCATCTATCTCTTAACACCATCCATATTGGATTTCTATTTGCCATATATTTTTCAACTGTGCTGTGATGCTTCACAAAATATCTGAACCTTTCTATTCTCATAGTTTCTACAGATTGTACAATTAAAAATAAACATTTTTGCTAAAATATTATTATATTATTGATTGATTGGACTATGACTTTTCAAATCACCTAATATTGCCATTTGCAGCATTAGCTCTAGGTAAATGTTGCAATTCTTCAGCCATTCCTGGACCTGTGACCAAAAATGAGCTACATATGGACAGCACCAAAATAAATGATCTAATGACTCTGCCTCCTTGCAGCAAAATCTGCAGAGCTGGGAAAGTTGTATGCTCCATATACAGTATATAACTTTACTCTGGTTGCAAGAATTTTGTATAATAATTTAAATTGAAAAATTCTACGTTTTGAATTCGGCGTTGTTTTGCGTGTCAATTCATAAACCATGTGCAATGGAATCGGTACATCGAAAATCTCTTCCCAACTATTTTGCAATCTATATAGCACAGCTGTCAATGTGTCCTTAAATTAAACTGGTATTTATTTTTATTTATCACAATTTTCTTTAACCAATGTTGGTCTTTAATGCAGGACCGACAGACAAGTTCCTTACTTTTTCCACTTTCCTCTTCCATTTTTGCTGTAATGCTGCAATTAGTTGGTTGTAATTTTGGGTAGAGGAGACATTTCAATATATTTGTGTTAGCTGCATGTGTGACATAGCTCCACTAGTCCTATTTATGATATAATTTACAAAGATTATACATTTTTTATACATTTCATTAAAATAAACAGTTTTTATCAATTAGTATAATATTTGTTTTATTATTTGTTCTGGTCTTTTCTGGTGGATTAAACTGAAATTGCAACCAGCTTTCTATGGTTTAACGATATTTTGGAGATGATTTAATTTAAAATAACCGAAACTGAGCAGTTGTAATCTGAATAAAGGGAAAAGAGCTATTCTTGAACATGGGGTGAGACATTCTTACTAATTTGCTAGAGAACAAGTTCGGATTTAAGTGTAACGTTTGTATGACTGATGCCTTTAGTGAGAGGTCTAATGCTTTACTATTTAATCATTTCTGCCCTCCATTCATATTCATTATTTAAATAGGCCCTTACAATTTTGTCTGGCTTGCCATTCCAAATAAAATGTTATATTTTTTGCTCATGTAATTGAATAGGCGTCCCACTAGACGGAACACCTGTTGACAACATCCTGTGTGATTGAGGGTACGCAATTCAAATAAATAATCGTAATATTAAACATTCATGTATCTCATATCATTTAAAAGCTTAAATTGTTGTTAATCTAACTGCGTTGTTCGATTTACAATACTCTTTACAGCGAAAGCATACCATATGATTGTCTGAAGACGGCGCCCCAAATCAAAATATTTTTCAACCAGCACAGGCTTCTCAAAATTCACAAATAGCGATTAAATAAATCACTTACTTTTGAAAATCTTCCTCTGTTTGCAATCCCAAGGGTCCCAGCTACAAGAAGAATGGTGGTTTTGTTAGATAAAATCCTTCTTTATATCCCCAAAAGTCAGTTTAGTTAGTGCCATCGATTTCAGTAATCCCCTCGTTCAACTTGCAGACAAAGGAGTCTAAAAAGCTACCGCTAAACTTCGTCCAAACATGTCAAACGACGTTTCTATTTAATTCTCACGGTACCCTAAAATGTAAATAAACTATAATATATCATATGGAAAGTAGTATGTTCAATAGGAAAGTAAAATTAGTAAGTGCACGCCGTCTTCACCGCGAGCTGAAGACTGATATTGTTCCGGTGCTCTCTTCACCAAAACTCCAAATTCTTGCTTGTTTTTCAAAAAACAAGCCTGAAACCTTGAATAAAGACTTTGACATCTACTGGAAGCCATAGGAATTGCAATCTGGGAGCCGGTATTACATAGGACCCATAGCTTTCCATTGAAAGAGCCTGGGACTTCAAAAGGAAAATCGGGTTGTTTTTTCCTTCAGATTTGTGCCTGCCATATCAATTCTCTTATAGTCCCAGACATTGTTTTAACGTTTATAGAAACTTCAAAGTGTTTTCTATCCAATGCTACCAATTATATGCATATCCTGGCTTCTGAGCCTGAGTAACAGGCAGTTTACTCCACTGGTATGCTATCCAGCCCTGGATTTTAATTGCATCAAGAAGTTCCTCCTCTGTTATTTGGCCTTCACATGAGTCTTTCTCTACAGCTAAGTTTACATTATTAATAGGAAAATAAATCCATACAATAAGCTTCAGTTAGTGGAGATGGAGGAGACTGAAACGAAAACATTTTCTTAAAGTACTTTACTTCCTATTTCAAAATATTGTTTAGTGAATCATGTGTGACTCCATTTGTAGCAAGTTTCAGTAAATTATTTTTGGTAGCATTTCTATGTTGAAGATTTAAAAAGAATTTGGTGAATGTTTTCCAATTATTCCATCCAGTTCGCATTTTTAAATAATATATTACACTGGATCTTTCTTGAATAAGTTCCTCCATTTCTTTTTGTTTTTACTCTAACTTACTCTGCGCCTCTATGGTACAGTTTTTATTGCTATCTATCTGTACTGTTAGTCCTTCCATTTCCTTTGTCAATATGGACTCTTTTGACCTAAATTGCTTTTGTTTTATAGATGAGTACTGAGTTGTATGGCCTCTAAAGGCACATTTAAAAGTGTCCCATACAATAAGGGGATCTGCTGTACATATGTTATGTTGGAAAAAGTCAGTTATAAATGATTCTTTCCTAGTTAAAAACAAGTTATCATCCAGTAGGCTTTGATTAAATTTCCAATATCCTTGCCCACGTGGAAATTCTGTAAGAGTAATATATATGCCAATTATGTGATGGTCCGACCGCATTCTGTGCCCTATCAACACTTTTTTTTAAACTATTGGTGCCAGAAAGAATGACATAAGAAAATAATCAAGACGACTGGCTTGATTGAGCCTCCGCCATGTATATCTCTCTAGGTTAGGGTATTTAAGCCTCCATATATCCACTAATGCCAATATATCCATGACATTCATGATTTCCTCAAGTGCGGGTGATAGTTTGTAGTGTGATTTCCGTTACGGTCCATAGAGGTATTTAAAACCGTATTATAATCTCCCACCATAATAATAGAGGTTTGTATTGCTTGTAGGGTTGATAAATTATTATATATATTTTTAAAGAAGCGTGGATCATTATTTGGACCGTATAGGTTAGTAAGCCATATCTGTTTATAGTCCAATAACATATTTAAAATCATCCATCTACCTTGAGGATCTGTTTGGACAAATTGCACATTTGGATCAAAGTTACTGTTAATTAATATCATCACCCCTTTGGAAATTCTTTGCCCATGGGAGAAATATATTTTACCCCCTCAGTCCTTTTTCCCAAATAATATCTATTGTTTCCTGTAAACAATAGATATTATATTCCTTGTCTTTAATCCAGGTAAATACTGACCGTTGTTTCTTATTATCTGCTAAGCCATTACAGTTATAACTGACTATACTTATTTCACCATTTACCATAATGAAATACAAGTTTCAAATCTATTTATGTTTATGTTTGTATTTATGTTTGTAAACTCACCATTGAAAGTACCATAGTGATTGAGTGTCCACATACCATGATATTTGCATTGCTACTAAGTAAACCTCCAATTGGTCCCCACTATTGCACCTGCTAAAATCCCTCCTCATCCCGAGTTGGGTTGTCATCCCAGTGACCGGCAGCAAATTAGCAGCAAACAAGTATTGTGATTCATCCTATATTGTCCCTAACATCTTTACTCCCTAGAAACAGTTGTGGGAAACACACACACAAACATTCATACACACTCAACCCCTTTCCACCACAAACAACCATACACTCAGATGCAAAACAGTTGTTCCATCCTAGAGCCCAACTCAAGAAAGGCCTTGATTTATGAATGTATATACAGTTACAGCTGCATGAGAAGGCATGCAAAACTGAGCAAAAATTGGGAGATTTGATTAACCATTGTCACGTCCTAGGTGATGGAGATCAAATATAGTCCCTTCCCCTGAAACACCCACACGCGGTCCCCCGTTGTGACCTTATTCCCAAGCATCTCTGTGCAGTCAGACCTTTGATGATTTTATGCCACCAGGGCCAAAATAATATGCCCCCTCTCTGAATGTACGAGTGTGACCCCTCCTCATGAGTTACTGCAGCTAGTGTTGCCAGCACTGCCACTGCCTGGGTGGGTGCACCCCACCGGAATCCCCACTAGCTAGGTACAAGGTCATCAAGGTTCTCATTAGCAGCTTTGAGAATGTCCTTGTATATTATGCTCTCTCATCAGGGGGCTTTGGCTTTGTAGGACCAGCCCTGCCAGGCAGGCTCAGAATCTTGAGGGGGCTGTGCTGCTCTAGTTGGTCTCTGACCACATTCATCTTTCTGATTTGGCTGCGTATAGGCTACTTACAGTAGGCCCATAAAACAGATAAGGACTTCTCCGTAGTGTATGGGTCTCTCAGGTGGGTGTCTAGGGTATAGGGTTGGGGACCATTCCATCATGATAGGACAGTAAATAAATAAATATGAATAATTGATTTCAAAATGTATATCCCATATCTGCACAAAATTGAAAGCTCTTTCTCATAACCCCTGCTCACAAACACACATGGGCTCTGGGATTCTCAACCCATATCCTTTTTCACTCACTTAACTCCACAGTTTTCCAAACACAAAAACAAACACCCCACCTTCCATCACTATACATGCGCACATACCCACATACTGTGCCTTCTATGTCCTTTGTGTTTATCTCTACCATGTTGATTGAGTACTTTTGTGTTCCAGTTCCTTAAATTTGAAGATATATTATTTCGCTAATTATCCTTTCTTCTAATGCGGTCTTTTCAATTTATGAAATACTATAATTGGAAAGTGTAAATCTAATTATTTTCCAACATTCCCTATCTAGAATGTATTTTATTGCTTTTCTGTATATTTGTTTATTACATCCCCTACCATGTCTAGTATTGTGTGTTCCATTATTCGACTCCTCTATGGGAACTATAATATTTAGAATAGCCATGGAGTAGTCTTTGTGTCTCTGAACATTTGGTTATCAATATACAGTTTATCGACTACGAGAGCTACATGTTTCCCTTTGAATCTATTTTCCTAGTCTGTATGTCAAGTAAGGCTTCACGCAGAAAGATGTTCTCCATTTTAACCTTTTCATACGTGAGTTCCAAATATCTAACGGTCACCCCAGCGTGACTTTTTTATGCACGTGATGTTAGAATGCGCTCACCATTCCAAAATGTGATTGTTACGCAACAGGACAATTAATCCGCGCTGCCCTCAAACCAAGGCACACTGCCTGTTTTTATTTATTGGCTGTTTCAACTTTAAAACAGTTAACATTTTCTAAAAACGGTTTGAATTGATATGCATTCTGCCTCCTCATTAATTCACATGAAAGTAGGCCTTTTTACTTTTGCGGACAATTTATTTATTAGGAATTTCTGACCCGGACAAAATTCTCCAAGCACTTCCCAATTGTTTGTGCAGTTCAAGTCTGCAGACATTTGCGCATCTCCCGTTAGAACAGATCTGCACACACGTGTTCACATTTTCTGTCTGGTAAATATGTGCCTTTCTAACAAGCACCTTATTACGTTATAATAGTTTATGTATTTCGTGTTATGTCGTTTCTACTGTAGCTCACTGTTTGTATGGAGCATAATATATTTGTGTATACTCCTTATAACCGCGGACACGCGAGGTAACATTACTCATGTCATAACCTTTACGGTGTTATATTCAATCGTGCTTATGTAGCTAGTTACATTATTCTATTAGCTCTGTAAAAGAATACTAATTGCATCAGATAATTATTACCTTGTGTTGTATTTTGAAGCTACCCTGGCCTTATGACTCCGAAGTGACACAGCGGTCTAAGGCACTACAGACACCCCGGTTCGACTCCAGGCTGTATCACAACTGGCCGTGATTGGGAGTGCCATAGGGCGCACAATTCACCTAGCGTCGTCCGAGTTTGGCCGGTGTAGGCCGTCATTGTAAATAATAATTTGTTCTTAAATGAGTTCCCTAGTTAAATAAATAAAAATAGATGACTTTTTTGTTTTCATTTGACATATTTACCATAGCTCTGTTCTGCCCTGCCCCCTTGTAGAGCTCAACAGTTACTGTTTCCTACCGTTATAACTCAAATTAGTGATTTTGTCAATGCAATATATTATTTTTTATAGCAGTGTTTATTATGTTACTTCTTTGTAATATTGTTTTATTGCTATATCCTGATATTGTATTCTAATTACTAATAATTCCTCTTTATTCTGTACTTTCAGAAACCACACACACACACACAAACAGTATTTGCCAATATCATAACTGGCACTGGAGCTCTTTGGAGCTGAAGATTGAGGCCAGCTTTTGTATGCTGGAGTACACTCCTTAACAGTTTTACTGGATGAAAACACAGCAAGAAAACACATAGACGACTATTACATATTGGCCTATTTTATTGCAGTATTGGTGGTGGTTGGTTGAACAGACATCGGATCTGTGCTCCTGTATTCTCTTAGGGAGTTATTCTTTACTATTCCCATGAGAAGGACTGTCACCAGGAAGGTATACATTTCACTAATTGTGGTTGTCACCCATTTAGTGAGTTTCCCCCTCACTCCTGGCTCCCTCTTCTCCTGTAGCTCCAAGGCTGAGCGATTGGTCTCCTCTACTATGTCTCCCACCAGCTCCTCTGTCAGAAACAACTTGAAGCACTCTGCCTCAGATGGAAATGGCAAGGGGCTTTGCACTCCAGACTGGGACTCATCAAAGCAAACAGCAGGGCCAGGAGGGATGAAATGGCTGTCGGCCTTCCAGCTACCACAGAACTCCAGTACTTCATCCACTGTCGGTCTGCCTCCATCACCACCAGCTTCTTCAAAGGGACCTGGGACTTCGTCAGTGGACAAGGGGTCCTCAGATTCAGGGTCCTCAATGGCTACAAGGTTGGGGGACAGCTCCTCACTGTCACTGTCAGAATCTAATTCCTGACTTTCATACTCACTCATTGTCAGAATAAAAAAAAAAATATATCCAGAATTTCCGCATTTGTGAGTTGTCTCCTTTTGAAAGACATTGCTAATGCTACAGCTTAGCTCACTAGCTACATACATTAACAACAACACTGAATGGCTCAAAGTGGGAGTGAGAGGTTACGTGATTGACTGCCACCACGCGCCACTTGTATCAATAGATCACTATCAGAAAATGTTTTGTGTGGTAATTATTTATATATTTACTGTTTTATTCACGTTTTCAAGCACTGGTGACAAAACATGCATTCCGTTTCTTGCATAGATTGTAATGAACACAGTGTGTGTAACATACTTTTTTGAAGTTTGTACTGATTATGATGAGCTAAGCTAATTCCAGCTATGTGTGGAGCCATGTTTGTTGACATACAATGCATTCTGGGTTTCACATAATTTTCTGTCCTACCAAAGATGGTATAACAAAATGAGGTGAGTAAGGGTACACTCATTTTTCGACAACTTCCGGGATGTGAACGATGGTTGACGACACAACCCCTTCAACATGTATACTATAAAACAGACCAAACTCATCTTGTCTCTTATCTTTGGTTTCTGTGAAAAAACAAACATGCCGGCGCGCAGAAAGTACCCATCGTCAGATTACTTTTGATTTTTGGAAAGTGTATTAGTCAATTATTTCGATCACTTGTGAGCTCACCCGTGATGAGATTAATTATAAATCGTAATTGCTATTAGCTAATTCATATTGTAGTTTTTTTCAGTCGAGAGTTATAAAAATGTGATCGCTTGTGTTATGTCAATCTTTCCTCAGTTAGCGCTAAGACAAATGTAGCCTACATTTTGATGATTGTGTTATGTTGTAGCTACTTCTGTGAATGTCTGAACATTGCATCCAAAAATAAACTTCTCACATTCTGGACATAACTTTGTAAGGACTGTTTGTGCAAAATGTTTCTGAAAAAACTGGCCAGCTCAAATGCTGATTGTTGCATCATACCGAAACTGGACATTCTAAATATGTGTTCTAGTCACACAGGTTTGATCATACACTACAGGGACAACTGTACAATCATCACACCCATGTGTTGGTACTTGTGAAAATGTTAAGTTCATTAACATCGGTTTCAATCTTATTAACTGTCCATTTCAGCTTGTTTGCATCTTTCTCCAATGTCGCAGCTTTTTCGCCACTCATCTCAAGGTTTGCCTTCAACTCCTTTATATCCTTACTGACTAATTCAAGTATGCCCTGTTGGTCAGTTATTGATTTTAACGAATCGGTTTCCACCCTTTACCATCTAAAATACTAAATTGTCTGTGTCTGTTGAAGAGTAACGTTTTCTTTTCGGGATTGGTTCCCCTGTTTTACTCTCCATCATGTGTTGCTTGTTTTCGTAATATTTGCCGATAAATTTCTCTAGCCTTAAGATTTGTTTTGTGTTGTTAGCCAGATTGAATGTTATAACTCACCAGTTTGTGAAGTGCTAATATTTAGTCTAACTTACCGATATTGAATATGTGACCCGTTTCAAGAAACTAGGTGTATGTCGCAAGTCACTACTTCACAGGAGAACCATTTTAACATTTATATCAAAATGCGTTTTTTTTGGCAGAAATACCTTCTGGAACATGTGACAAACTTGTATGCCATCTGTAAATACGAATAAAATTGTTAAATTATGATCCTTGTTCATTAACCTCTCTTGGGTAGGGGGGAAGTATTTTCACGTCCGGATGAAAAGTGTGTCCAGAGTAAACTGCCTGCTACTCAGGCACAGATGCTAGGATATGCATATTATTAGTATATTTGGATAGAAAACACTCTGAAGTTTCTATAACTGTTTGAATGATGTCTGTGAGTATAACAGAACTCACATGGCAGGCAAAAACCTGAGAAGAAATCCAACCAGGAAGTGGGAAATCTGAGGTTTGTAGTTTTCAGCTCTTTGCTTATCCAAGATACAATGGAAATGGGGTCATATTGCACTTCCTAAGGCTTCCACTAGATGTCAACAGTCTTTACAACCTTGTTTGAGGTTTCTACTGTGAAGTGGGGGCAAATGAGAGGGGAATGAGTCAGAGGTCTTCCAGAGAGCCATGAGCTGACCAGGCGCGTTCACGTGAGAGAGTTAGCTTGCGTTCCATTGCATTTCTGAAGACAAATGAATTCTCCGGTTGGAACATTATTGAAGATTTATGTTAAAAACATCCTAAAGATTGATTCTATACATCGTTTGACATGTTTCTACGGACTTTAACAGAACTTTTTGACTTTTCGTCTGCACCTAGTGATTGCGCGTCATGAATTTTGATTACTGGGCTAAACGCGCAAACAAAAAGGAGGTATTTGGACATAAATGATGGACTTCATCGAACAAAACAAACATTTATTGTGGAACTGGGATTCCTGGGAGTGCATTCTGATGAAGATCATCAAAGGTAAGTGAATATTTATAATTCTATTCTGACATCTGTTGACTACACAACATGGCGGATATCTGTTTGGGTTGTGTTGGTCTCTGAGCGCTGTAGTCAGATTATTGCATGGTGTGCTTTTTCCGTATTTTTTTTTTGAAATCTGACACAGCAGTTGCATTAAGGACAAGTGCATCTAAAATTCCATGCATAACAGTTGTATCTTTTAGCAATGTTTATTATGAGTATTTCTGGAAATTGATGTGGCTCTCTGCAAAATCCCCGGATGTTTTGGAACTACTGAACATAACGCACCAATGTAAACTCCGATTTTTGGATATAAATATGAACTTTACCGAACAAAACATACATGTATTGTGTAACATGAAGGCCTATGAGTGTCATCTGATGAAGATCATCAAAGGTTAGTGAATCATTTTATCTCTATTTCTGCTTTTTGTGACTCCTCTCTTTGGCTGGAAAATTGTCTGTGTTTTTATGTGACTTGGCTCTGACCTAACATAATCGTTTGCTCTGCTTTCGTCGTAAAGCCTTTTTGAAATCGGACACTGGATGGATTTACAACAAGTGTATCTTTAAAATGGTGTAAAATACTTGTATGTTTGAGGAATGTTAATTATGGGATTTCTATTGTTTTGAATTTGGCGCCCTGCAGTTTTACTGGCTGTTGACGATGTGAGACGCTACCGTCCCACATACCCTAGAGAGGTTAATCCACAAAGTCAGCAACCTTCCCACTAGCCATGATTAGCTGAGATAATGAGTGGGCTGGACATGCCGAGAGAGGATTGGTCTGCCATTTAGAAGGCTTCTGTCTATTTGAGCTGGTCAGTCTGTGTTGGTAATCCTTTCGAACGCAGCTTTTAATTTTTTTTATCGTGTAGTGAAGCTGCATAAGTGTTTCTCTCCACTTTCTGGAGGATCTAGTTTTGAAATCAGTGGAATTAGAGTATGATAACTAAAGAAACTGAGAAAACACCTGTCTGCGGATTACATCTTCAAACTATGGGCAACTGTGGCATGGCATCTGTGACAGGGAGACACGTCTATCATGCATGATGATGTATAGAGGTAAGATAGTCTAGCTAGCTACATGTTCAGATATTACACATTTCTAATTTTGACAGAAAGTGGTTTCATTTCAAGCTAAAGTGTACTGTTAGCTAGCGAGCTAAAGTTACGTGTATTATGTTATTATTTGTATTCCAGAGCCGTTTGCTAGTTAGAGCCTAATGTTAGCTAGCTAACATTGAACCAGGTAGGTTAGCTCCCAGCAGAGTCATGCAGGGTAGTAACAACATGATTTGGCACTATGTTCATTGTTGTTTAACTAGCTAATGTTAGCTAATGTTAGCTGGCTGGCTCGTTAGCTAACGTTACATGACGTGTGTGATCTTGCATGTTGTTTACATAACTAGGTTCATTGTTTACCTAGCTAGGTAGCTACATGTCTGAAGCTAAAGTGTACAACACCCATTGAAAATGTCCGGTGTCAGTAAACTTTGGCAAAAATGTGTAATGAAATTGTTGCCAGCAGAGATGGTTAGGCTGTTTTCATATTATCCAGAGGTAAACAAATCATCGGCCAGAGCGTCAAGTGTGCGGAACGAGATGGGTGGGGCTAAAGCTTAAGAGGGTGTGAACGATGCTGAATGGGTGTATACGAAGAAGAGCTCTTCACTAGATACCAAAACATTCAAAGGCCATTTTTTCAAAATTGAGTTTACAAGTTGATTAACTTTCAAAGCAGAATTACTTTCCCATTGTACCTCAAAAATGCAGTCTATGATATATCATTTTGTAGGTCTGAGTTTCTACTTTTATCCAATGTAAAAAACACAATTTCAATATTTTGCTACATAAAACCAAATCCAGGTGGTGAGTCACATATTCCATTTTTATCTTGAGGTGATCTACACTGCTGTGTTCAGTCCGCCATCTTTCTCTATACGTTGGACCATAAACAATTTTACAGTTTGGAATAATGTAACATGCCATTGGAAATGTCAGAGGGAAAGAGTGGAACATCAACTATAATGAAAGTTAAGACCAGACAGAGGCAGCATACAGGAGCTCTACACACAAGACGTGACACTCACTGCTAGCTGTCAGGCAGGCAAAGTGAGTACTGGACTGTCCACTTCTTCATTACCAATTAATCCTTTTACCCATATAGGACGTTTACTTTTGCTTTGTGGACGTAATGGGCCTTGGGGATGCTGTTGAATCATGAGCATAGACAACATCCCTTTGAATGCATTTTATTTGTATGTTTTTTTAATGTTTTAAACACATTGTTCAGTCATTTCAACTGTTGATATGGAAATGTTGTTAAATCCTTATTATAAATGTGTGTGTAATAATATTTCACATACAAATATTATTTTGTGTTTGTTCGCAGCGCGAACAAAGAATTGTAAATTCATCATGAAAGGATCTAGAGTTTGCGTTACAAATTATTTGTATGAAATGTGACCATATCGGTCATTTAGTACCTCCTATCAGTTGTAACTGTGAATGCTACATTGGTCTATGGCTGAGCAGAGTTGAGCATTATGTCATTTTGTTGGATGAAGTTGAAGAATGCCGCCATCGGAGGCTATCACTTGTGTATCTTGGCTACATTGGTATTTACATTTGGTTAATAGCCTATGTCACTCTGGATGTTGGAGCTATCTGTTGTATGGTGAACTTGGGATTCATCAAGGTTTATTTGTGAGTAAATCTGGCTTTGAAAATAGCCAGTGCTATTTTCTGTCATGTGACACACTCCCACTCTCTGTGAGGTGTTCTGGGGAATGAGAAAGAGGGCTCTACGATAACAAACCTAAAGCAATGGTAAAGTTAAGCGCTGGAAATAGCTCTACAGATCCGGGGGTGTGTCAGAAATATTTTAGCAATTTTAACAGCCAGAATTTTGAGCACAATAGCTGGCGGTGGCGCAAAGGGGCTGAGTTTTGATGAATAGACAAGTTGTGGGTGTGACATGGACTTGGCCATTCACTGGCCAATCAAGGCATTCCATGGCTTTTACATTTTTTAAATATTTTTTATACACTGCTCAAAAAAATAAAGGGAACACTTAAACAACACAATGTAACTCCAAGTGAATCACACTTCTGTGAAATCAAACTGTCCACTTAGGAAGCAACACTGATTGACAATAAATTCCACATGATGTTGTGCAAATGGAATAGACAAAAGGTGGAAATTATAGGCAATTAGCAAGACACTCCCAAAAATGGAGTGATTCTGCAGGTGGTGACCACAGACCACTTCTCAGTTCCTATGCTTCCTGGCTGATATTTTGGTCACTTTTGAATGCTGGCGGTGCTCTCACTCTAGTGGTAGCATGAGACGGAGTCTACAACCCACACAAGTGGCTCAGGTAGTGCAGTTCATCCAGGATGGCACATCAATGCGAGCTGTGGCAAAAAGGTTTCCTGTGTCTGTCAGCGTAGTGTCCAGAGCATGGAGGCGCTACCAGGAGACAGGCCAGTACATCAGGAGACGTGGAGGAGGCCGTAGGAGGGCAACAACACAGCAGCAGGACCGCTACCTCCGCCTTTGTGCAAGGAGGTGCACTGCCAGAACTCTGCAAAATGACCTCCAGCAGGCCACAAATGTGCATGTGTCTGCTCAAACGGTCAGAAACAGACTCCATGAGGGTGGTATGAGGGCCCGACGTCCACAGGTGGGGGTTGTGCTTACAGCCCAACACCGTGCAGGACGTTTGGCATTTGCCAGAGAACACCAAGATTGGCAAATTCGCCACTGGCGAATGTGTCACATATAATATATATATAATATAAAAAGTATATATATATCATTTTAAAGGGGTGGATCAGCTTTAATATTGCAGATAGATTGTTGCTTCTATCAATCTAATTGTCTGCATCATTTCCAATCCCCCATATATTTTTTGAGTAAATATATATATATATACATATACAGTGGGGCAAAAAAGTATTTAGTCAGCCACCAATTGTGCAAGTTCTTCCACTTAAAAAGATGAGAGAGGCCTGTAATTTTCATCATAGGTACACTTCAACTATGACAGACAAAATGAGAAAAAAAATTCCAGAAAATCACATTGTAGGATTTTTTATGAATTTATTTGCAAATTATGGTGTATATACTGTATTTTATTCTACTGTATTTTAGTCTATGCCACTCCGACATCGCTCCTCCTAATATTTATATATTACTTAATTCCATTATTTTACTTTTAGGTTTGTGTGTATTGTTGTGAATCCTTAGATATTACTGCATTGTTGGAGCTAGAAACACAAGCATTTTGCTACACATGCAATAACATCTGTTAAACATGTGTACAGTTGAAGTCGGAAGTTTACAGCCCATGGGCTCGTAGCTTCAACCCCCGCAGCACACACACACACTCGATTAATGTATATTATTTCTATTGCTTTGTTTGCTCTTTTCCATATTATGTCCATCTCTGATAAGCTACCCAGAAAAGGGATGAAAACAGCCCATTTTAATATACGTAGCCTTAAAAATAAGGTTCATGAAATCAATAACTTGCTAACATCAAATAACATTCATATATTAGCCATTTCTGAGACTCACATTGCTAATTTACTGGAACAGCAGTAGCAATACAAGGATATAACATCTATAGAAGAGACAGAAATGCTCATGGGGGAGGTGTTGCTGTATATATTCAGAGCCATATCCCTGCAATGCTTAGAAAATATCTTATGGCTGCAGGTTCACTTGGCACATTTAAAGCCTTTTCTTTTGGTGTGTTGCTATAGGCCACCGAGTGCTAACAGTCAGTATCTAAATAACGTGTGTGAAAGACTTGATAGTGTATGTGATATAAACAGAGGTCTACATTCTTGAGGACCTAAATATTGACTGGGTTTCATCAAGGTGTACGCTCAAGAGGAAGCTTTTCACTGTAACCAGTGCCTGTAATCTGGTTCAGGTTATTAATCAACCTAGCAGGGTGTTTACAAACATTACAGGAACAAGATCATCCACATGTATCAATCTCATTTTTACTAATACTGTAGAACTTTGTTCTAAAGCTGTATCTGTACCCATTGGATGCAGTGATCACAATATAGTGGCTATGTCCAGGAAAGCCAAAGTTCCAACAGCGGGCCTAAAATAGTGTATAAGAGATCATATAAAATATTTGCTGTGACTCTTATGTGGATGATGTTAAAAAGATTTGTTGGTCTGATGTGATTAATAAGGAGCATCCAGATGCTGCACTTGATGCATTTATGAAATTGCTTCTTCCAATTATTGATAAGCATGCACCTGATAAGAAACGGACTGTTAGAACTGTTAAGGCTCCATGGATTGATGAGGATTTGAAAAACTGTATGATTGAAAGAATGGGGCAAAAGGAACGGTGTAAAGGCTGTCGCTTTCCTCATCCTCGGATGAGGTGAGGAGAGAAGGATCTTCAGACCAAAATGCGGAGTCAGGGAAATAAGCCATCTTTATTTTATAAACGACAAAACTGAATAATGATGGCAACACGAAAAAACAAACACTTTCAAAACTTACAAAATAACAAAACGACGTAGAACGAAAACCTGAACATAAACTTACATAACTGAAACGTAAACTCACGAACAGGCAACAGACGACATCGAAACAAAACGAACAGCCAAACAGTCCCGTTTGTGAATATACATCGACAACACGAAAACATCACAGGAGACAATCACCCACAAACAAACAGTGAGAATGCCCTACCTAAATATGACTCTTGATTAGAGGAAAATGCAAACCACCTGCCTCTAATCAAGAGCCATACCAGGTAACCCAAAACCAACATAGAAACAGATAACATAGACTGCCCACCCAAAACACATGCCCTGACCATAAACACATAAAAACAACATAAAACAGGTCAGGACTGTTACAGTACCCCCCCCTCAAGGTGCGCACGCCGGGCGCACCAGCACAAAGTCCAGGGGAGGGTCCGGGTGGGCAGTTGACCACGGTGGTGGTTCCGGCTCAGGACGCTGTCCCCATACCACCATAGTCACTCCCCTCTTCTGTCTACCCCTTCTAATGACCACCCTAACACTACCTTCCCCTAAATAAACAGCTAGCACCGGGACAAGGGGCAGCACCGGGACAAGGGGTAGCACCGGGACAAGGGGCAGCACCAGAACAAGGGGAAGCACCAGGATAAGGACCAGCACCGGAATAAGGGGCAGCACCGGGACAAGGGGCAGCACCGGGACAAGGGGCAGCACCGGGACAAGGGGCAGCACCGGGACAAGGGGCAGCACCGGGACAAGGGGCAGCACCGGGACAAGGGGCAGCACCGGGACAAGGGGCAACACCGGGACAAGGGGCAGATCCCGGCTGAAGGACTCTGGCAGGTCCTGTTTGGACGGCTCTGGCAGGTCCAAGCAGGCTGACGGCTCTCGACGCTCATGGCAGACTGACGGCTCTCTACGCTCATGGCAGGCTGACGGCTCTCGACGCTCATGGCAGGCTGACGGCTCTCGACGCTCATGGCAGGCTGACGGCTCTCGACGCTCATGGCAGGCTGACGGCTCTCGACGCTCATGGCTCTCTGACGGCTCTGGCTGCTCATGGCTCTCTGACGGCTCTGGCTGCTCATGGCTCTCTGACGGCTCTGGCTGCTCATGGCTCTCTGACGGCTCTGGCTGCTCATGGCTCTCTGACGGCTCTGGCTGCTCATGGCTCTCTGACGGCTCTGGCTGCTCATGGCTCGCTGGCGGCTCTGGCAGATCCTGTCTGGTTGGCGGCTCTGGCAGATCCTGTCTGGTTGGCGGCTCTGGCAGATCCTGTCTGGTTGGCGGCTCTGGCAGATCCTGTCTGGCGGGCGGCTCTAGCGGCTCCTGTCTGGCTGACGGCTCTAGCGGCTCCTGTCTGGCGGATGGCTCTGTAGGCTCATGGCAGACGGGCGGCTTTGCAGGCTCATGGCAGACGGGCGGCTTTGCAGGCTCCTGGCAGACGGATGGCTCAGATGGCGCTGGGGAGACGGATGGCTCAGATGGCGCTGGGGAGACGGATGGCTCAGATGGCGCTGGGGAGACGGATGGCTCTGGCCGGATACGGCGCACTGTAGACCTGGTGCGTGGTGCCGGAACTGGAGGCACCGTGCTAATGATAAGCACCTTCCTACTAGTGCGGGGAGCAGGGACAGGGCACACTGTATTCTCAAAGCCTACTCTATCCCTGATGCGTGGTACCGGCACTGGTGACGCCGGGCTGAGGACAAGCACATCAGGATTAGTAGGGGGAGAATATACAGTGTGTACAGGGCTCTGGAGACGCACTGGTAGCTTAGTGCGTGGGGCCGGAACTGGAGGCACCGGGCTAGATACACGCACTACAGGGAGAGTGCGTGGAGGAGGAACAGGGCTCAGGATACGCACTGGTAGCCTAGTGCGTAGTGTATACACTGTAGGTACTAGGCTGGGGCGGGGAGGTAGTGCCGGAAATACCGGACCGTGGAGGCGTACTGGCACTCTTGAGCATTGAACCTGCCCAACCTTACCTGGTTGAATGCTCCCGGTTGCCCGACCAGTGCGGGGAGGTGGAATAACCCGCACCGGCCTATGTAGGCGAACCGGGGAAACCATGCGTAAGGCAGGTGCCATGTATGCCGGCCCGAGGAGACGCACTGGAGACCAGACGCGTTGAGCCGGCCTCATGACACCTGGCTCAATACCCAATCTAGCCCTCCCAGTGCGGGGAGGTGGAATAACCCGCACTGGGCTATGCACTCGTACAGGAGACACCGTGCGCTCTACTGCGTAACACGGCGCCTGCCCGTACTCCCGCTCTCCACGGTAAGCCTGGGAAGTGGGCGCAGGTCTCCTACCTGCCCTTGGCCCACTATCTCCTAGCCCCCCCCCAAGAAATTTTTGGGAATTACTCACGGGCTTTTTTGGCTTCCGTGCCAGAAGCGTTCCCTCATAGCTCCGGTTCCTCTCTCCGGTAGCCTCCGCTCTCCTCAGTGCCTCCAGCTGTTCCCATGGGAGGCGATCTCTACCAGCTAGGATCTCCTCCCATGTGTAGACACCCTTTCCATCCAAAACATCGTCCCATGTCCATTGCTCCTTTCTCTCCTGTCCCCTACTCCGTTTCGTTTTCCCTTGCCGCTTGGTCTTAGCGTGGAGGTGGGTGATTCTGTAAAGGCTGTCGCTTTCCTCATCCTCGGATGAGGTGAGGAGAGAAGGATCTTCAGACCAAAATGCGGAGTCAGAGAAATAAGCCATCTTTATTTTATAAACGACAAAACTGAATAATGATGGGAACACGAAAAAACAAACACTTTCAAAACTTACAAAATAACAAAACGACGTAGAACGAAAACCTGAACATAAACTTACATAACTGAAACGTAAACTCACGAACAGGCAACAGACGACATCGAAACAAAACGAACAGCCAAACAGTCCCGTTTGTGAATATACATCGACAACACGAAAACATCACAGGAGACAATCACCCACAAACAAACAGTGAGAATGCCCTACCTAAATATGACTCTTGATTAGAGGAAAATGCAAACCACCTGCCTCTAATCAAGAGCCATACCAGGTAACCCAAAACCAACATAGAAACAGATAACATAGACTGCCCACCCAAAACACATGCCCTGACCATAAACACATAAAAATAACATAAAACAGGTCAGGACTGTTACAAACGGCTAATAAGTCTGGCTGGACATTGGACTGGCTGACGTACTGCAAATTGAGAAACAACAAAAAAACAAATAGAAGAAACTGTTTTATGAAGCCAAGATCAACGATATAAAGAATGGGGGAAAAAACTTGAGCACTTTAAATGAAATGGGCAGAAAGACAAATTAAACTCCATCTTTCATCGAATCAGATGGCTTATTCATCACGAAAGCAGTTAATGTTGCCAATTCCTTTAATGATTACTTCATTGGCAAAGTGGGCAAACTTAGGCAGGAAATGCCAACAACAAACAGTGAGCCATCGTATTCATGCATAAAAAAACTAATAATGAAAGAAAAATAATTTTGTAAAGTTAGTGTGGGAGATGTAGAAAAAATGTTATTGATCAATAATGACAAACCTGGCATTGACAACTTAAATGGAAAGCTACTGAGGATGGTAGCTGACTATAGCCACTCCTGTCATATCTTTAACCTCAGCCTAGAATAAAGTCTTTGTCCTCAGGCCTGGAGGGAAGCCAAAGTAATTACACTACCCAAGAGTGGTAAAGTGGCCTTTACTGGTTCTAACAGCAAACCTATAAGCTTGCTGCCAGCTCTTAGCAAACTGATGGGGAAAAAAATTGTTTGACTAAATACAGTGCACTTTCTCTGTAAACAAATTAACAGAATTTCAGCATGCTTATGGAGAAGGGCACTCAACATGTACTGCACTGACATAAATGACTGATGATTGGTTGAAAGAAATTGATAATAAAATTGTGGGAGCTGTACTGTTAGATTTCAGTGCAGCCTTTTATATTATTAACCATGACCTGTTTTTGAAAGAACATATGTGTTATGGCTTTTCAACCTCTGCCTCTATCTATCTAATAGAACTCAAAAGGGTTTTCTTCAATGGAAGCTTCTCTAATGTCAAACATGTAAAGTGTGGTGTACTGCAGCTCTCTAGGCTCTCTACTCTTTTCTATTTTTACCAATGACCTGCCACTTGCATTAAACAAAGCATGTGTGTCCATGTATGCTAATGATTCAACCATATACGCATCAGGAACCACAGCTAATGAAATCACTGAAACCCTTAACAAAGAGTTGCAGTCTGTTTTGGAATGGGTGGCCAGTAATAAACTGGTCGTGAACATGTAAAACTGAGACCATTGTATTTTGTACAAATCATTTCTTAAGTGCTAGACCTCAGCTGAATCTGGTAATGAATGTTGTGGCTGTTGACAAGTTGAGACGGAATTACTTGTCCCTACCTCAGATTGTAAACTGTCATGGTCAAAACGTATAGATTAAATGGTTGTAAGGCTGGGGAGAGGTCTGTCCGTAATAAAGAGATGTGCTGTTTTTTTGACACCACACTCCAAAAAGCAAGTCTTGCAGGCTCTAATTTAGTCTTATCTTGATTATTGTCCAGTCGTGTGGTCGAGTGCTGCAAGGAAAGACCTAGTTAAGCTGCAGCTGGCCCAGAACAGAGCGGCACGTCTTGCTCTTCATTGCAATCAGAGGGCTGATATAAATACAATGCATTCCAATCTCTCTTGGCTAAGAATTGAGGAGACTGACTGCATCACTTATTTTTATAAAGAAACCTTAATGTGTTAAAAATCCCAAATTGCTTGCATAGTCAACATACAAAGATCTCTGACACACACTTACCCCACAAGACATGCCACCAGGGGTATTTTCTCAGTCCCCAAATCCAGAACAAATTCCAGAAAGCGTACAGTATTAAATAGAGACATTATTGCATGGAACTCCATTCCATCTCATATTGCTCAAGTGATCAGCAAACCTGGTTTCAAAAAAACGATAAAGCAACACATCACGGCACAACACCTGTCTCCTATTTGACCTAGATATATATCCCGCATATGTATTGATATGCAGGCTACGTGTGCGAAACTTAGAGGGCACTACAATCTGAATGATAGGATCAGCTACAAATCTTTCCCCATTAGGCACCCACCTGCGAACTAGCATACTGTTTTGAAGCAAGTAACCTTGTGCAGAGCTGTGCATCAGCTGGCAACACTATCAAACAGATCCTTCAAAGAGGGGTCACGCTGCTGTTCCTACACCCATTCATCACGAGAAACAGACAAAAGGTGCTCAGGCGAGTCAAACAGTTATGTAACAGACACAATTCTGTTCAGTTACTGACACCTCACAGCTCATGGCACAAGTTATCTATACAGCACAAGATGCATTGATAATGCACTATCTGGAGAGTTCTGACTCCTCAGGAGCAGGGAGAACAGGGGTTTGCTGTGTAACCACAAGGTGGTGGAACGCCAACCCAGACCTGTGCACCAGCTAACTGGTTACCCAGAATGAGATTAATACCCTCAACTGGCAGATGAGGACTCACACCTTTCCTTTCACAAGATCTGAGTCAAGTTGAAATGTATACACAGGAACAGGAAAACACGAACAACCCCATCCCACCTATGAGTATAGAATCATTTGTATCGGACTCAGCAGAGAATGTCAATATGGATTCACAAACAAATGATTCCACAGAGCCTGTGTCGCACAATATTTTGACTGGCACTTTCTCATCACGTTCTACCAGGGAGATGTGTGACTCGTTTCAGGAAACTAGGCGCATGACTACTTCACATGAGAGCCATTTGAAAGTAAACTTTTTTTTATTTTTATCAAAATGTGTTTTTTTGGCAGAAATGCCTTCTGGAACATGTGAACTTTCATGTGCCTTTATAACAAACTTGTATGCCATCTGTAAATATGAATAAAATTGCTAAAATGACAAGCCTAGTTGCAAAAAGCCTGCAACCTTTCCGCTAGCCATGATTGGATGAGATAATGAGTTGGCTGGACATGCCGAGAGATCAGTGGAATATAATATATGATAGCTAAGGAGATGGAGAAAACACCTGTCTCCGGATTACATCTTCAAACTAAGAGCAACCATGGCATCCGTGACAGAGAGGGAGAAGCATCCTTTCATGTTTACGGGTAAAATAGTATAGCTAGCTACATTTTCAGATATAACACGTTTCTAATTTTGTCAGAAAGTCATTTTCATTTCAAGATAAAGTGTACTGTTAGCTATATATAGCTAACGTTAGCTGGCTGGCTCGCTAGCTAACGTTACATGTATGATCTGTGTAGCAATATTATTCGTATCTCAGAGCCATTTGCTGTGCTTAGTTATAGCCTAATGTTAGCAAGCTAACATTGAACCTGGTTGGTTAGCTACCTGCAGATTCATGCAGGGTAGTAACGTCATGAGTTGGGATTATGATTCAGAATAACTGACGAATTTACAAACGCTCAACACCCGTTGAATATCGCCGGTGTCAGTAAACGTTGGCAAAAAAAGTATAATTAAAATTGTTGCTAGCAGCACAGTTGCAGTCACCAAAGCTCTGGATAACATAAAACAGCCTAACCAGCTCTGCTAGGGTGAGTAAAATGATCAGAGTGTTCTCTCATTTGTCTGGAAGTTGCTAGCAAACTAGCCAACGTTAACCAGTTAGCTTGGGTGCTTGACTGCTGTTAGGACAGAGCGCTCGGATCAACCCTACCCCTCGGCCAGAGCGTCCAGTGTGCGGCCTGAGCGCTCCAAAAGCGAAACGCTCTGAATTTACGAATGGACAATCTGACAACACTCTGCGTTTACGGACGGGCTATACCTTAAAGGGTGTGAACGATGCTGAATGGGTGTACCAGTGGGTGTACCAAAACATTCAAAGGCCATTTTCTCAACTTTCAAAGCAGAATTACTTTTCCATTGTTCCTCAACTGTAGTGTATGATAAACCATTTTCTAGAGCTGAGTCTCTACTTTTATCCAATGTAAAAAATACAATTTAAAATTTTGCGACATAAGACTGAATCGAGCTGGTCGGTCACATGTAACCCTCAGAAATGTATGCAGCATAGTCAGAAGCACTGGCTTTTCTATAAGGTCTATGCATGCTTCTCAAGGAGAGATACAGTATTTGGACTAAGTGATATAGCTAGGCCCCAACAAAAATATATATATATTGAGTTGCCACCAGAATTTAGCTTTTGCTCTAAGGACAGGACACTCATTTTTCCAGTGTCCCTTACCTTGACAGTAGTTAAACTCGTTTTAGATCTTTTCTACCTCATAGACCACAAACAACCTTAGGAAAACATTGATCTACTCCCAACCTTGAAAACTTTTAGCGAGGGGAGAGTACTATTTACGGGCAGTTTCAGTATGACTAGAGAGCCCATAAAAAATATTTTATGTATCAAGACATACTCATCTGATAGAACTGATGCCTCATTAGGTGTTTTAACCTTGTGCTCACTGATATAAGTTGCAAAACCCTCTGGTACTGAATTTTTTGAACTGCTCAAGGACCACCAGATCAGACAATTCCTGAAACGTATCTACCGCTGAGGCAGAGCACCAACAATTAAACTGAGACACTAAATTAGGTGCAAACTCTACATAGGTTGGGGGCCTCCTGAGTGGTGCAGCGGTCTAAGGCACTGCATCACAGTGCTAGCTGCGTCACTATAGATCCTGGTTCGATCCCAGGCTGTGTCGCAGCCGGCTGCGACCAGGAGACCCATGAGACGGCACACAATTGGCCCAGTGTCGTCCAGGTTATGGGAGGGCTTGGCCTGGCTGAGTTGTTCTTGTCTCATCGCGCTCTAGCGACTCCTGGGCGGGCTAGGCGCAACGCACACTGACACTGTCGCCAGGTGTACAGTATTTTCACCAGCACATTGGTGCTTCTGGGTTAAGCGTGCATTGTGTCAAGAAGCAGGGCGACTTGGCGGGGTCGTGGTTCAGAGGACACACGGCTCTCGACATTTGCCTCTCCCGAGTCCGTGCGGGAGTTGTAGCGATGGGACAAAACTGGAACTACCAATTGGATGTAACAAAATTAGGTTGACTTGTCATGTCATTTAGCAATTGCGAAAACGCTGCCTATATAAATCTAGGACCAATATCGTGGGCTTTTAACACTGCTGTTTTCGACATTTCAGAGACCTTACTCTCAGCTAAATCTAACGCTGAAAAGGCCTTTTGAGTTAACACACACTGTCGAGGTAAAGTACTATCTGCACCACACCAATCTCTAGATTCAGCTACTTACTCAAACAAACAGAAAAATGTTTCTGGGTCCTTTTCATTGAACTTAGGAAATAAACGCAAATTTCTTACAATGTCCTCAGTTGGATAGTTTGTTACTGGCGAAACTGATGACTCATTTAAGCTTACCCTCTCTGATTAGGTATAGCTCAATTTGTCAACTCAATGTGTTTAATCTGCTATTTTGCTAGTTGTAGCATTAACATCTCTTTGTTGCTCAAAACTTAAACCAGCAACACCTGGTGATGCAACTGGAGTAACAAACTGTATCTCGAACAGTCAAGATTCCTTCTTCGACTATTTTGGCTTTTAGACTGGCCTTCATAATGTCTTTCGATTGCTTACAATCCAATTCAATATTGTAGTGCTCAGCAATCTGTGCTGTCTGCTCTGTAGTGCACTGCTCCAAAAGTGAGTCAGACGGGCACTCAAACTCGTCTACATTACTAGCCGTGATAAACTCAACTAAATTACCAATTTAGACTAAGACAAAACCCTACAAAACTAGTGTTGGTACATAGTGTACACTGATAAGGTAAAGGACAGCCAAGACAAAATGGAACCTCCCCGGGACTATTCTAACGAACACACCTATCTAATCTCAACCCTAGTCTTCGTGCAGATACTTGAATGGGGTGTTTATGAACTGGTTCCATCGGAAACAGAAATGCAAGCGGAAATCCAGTGACTGATCTGAATTCAAGGAAGTGCTCCCATGGCAATTTATCACAAATGGGTTCTACCCACAGTCTGCACCACACTAGAGAAAGTACACAATTACTGATCTCCTTTTGAGATAAAGTCACTGAAACCTAGAAGGGGATATGTGGCTCCTACCTACTGAATTGGCAATCCTTACCAAATCAATGTAACACATGTACCAGCACCCAAAACACCAGTGATTAGGAAATAGGCACAAACACATTTGTAGACCAACACACAGAGGACAAAGGCTGCTTCCTTTCCAGCATCCACCAAAACAAAACCCTTAAAGCTAACACAATCAAGGAAAAACCCCTAAAAAAATCACGAGTGATAATCCCAAACTTTGGCTTTAACAAAGACTGCCAAACAAATAGTACACCATTGCATTATAAGAACGGCAGCAACACAGCTGAACCCAATTAGGCCCCAATTACTACCCCTACACCGTGCTCCAAGCTGACCATGCACAAAACAGGGAGTCCAAACCAAATGCCATTCAAACAAAACAAATTAGCCAAATTTACAAATAACATACTACCAAAACTACCATATAACCAACATCCCCAATTTAGACGAGCACCCAATGCGTTACGACCTGACTCATAGTTTGTAACAACAAAGGGAGACCACGCATTACTTAAATGTAAAAAGGAGTAAATATATGTAACTAAATATTAACACATTTTTTAAACATAAACTGTGGACATCTGTAGGATCAGTAGTGTATGCAGTGTGTGGATGAGTGGAGAGGGTGTTGTATGGTGAAAACAGACCAAAATCCCAAAAGATGGTGGAAGCCAGCCTGCCAGTCAGGGAAGATAGGCTGATGTGGCCACCCTTTATAGCCTGCAGGCCAAGCCTACCTTGGTGCACCACATCTTCCTACCTCTACCCACTGGCCTCCTATAACAAGCAGACTACCAAACAGGAGATCCCAGCAGAGTGGGAGCGACCTCACAGATCGCACTAGTAATAGATCATTTATTGCATTACTTGTGAGGCACACCTGAGTGAGCATAATAATGTGCTTTTTTTACTGGACTGATGGCCTGCATCTGATGGTCAGTCAGAAGGGAGGGAGGGAGCAGCGTTGAGGCTGCCTCTCACCCGACTTACTGTCCCTCCTCTCGCCCTCCCGCCGCTAAGAAAAGGGGACACAGTCTTCCATCTGATGGCGAAACTTAAGTCACACTGCATTATTTCTGCCTCATGCACCAATTCATGTTGTTACTCCTATGAAAAGAGAAAGTAAAATATTCCTCGATATTAAAAAAGACAAGCCGCTAATAATAACAACACAAGTTTATTGACTGCTGTCCTATACTCATTCATTGCAGCTGCAGTGCTGGTTGTAGCGTGAGTGGAAGTAGGGAAACACACATTTTATGGCTTGTAAAAGTGTTGACCAACGTGCTGACAGTGCTGAATAACAACTTAAACATGAACATACTCCTAAAAACAGCAGCTCTTTGCTTGATTCATTGAGTCTCTCTAGTCATGATTTTTATTTTATTTTTTATATCTCACATTATCAACTTTGCTGTGTGTTCAAGGCTTTTTTAAAAAGTCTATGGCTTGAGGAAACTGTGCAGACATGGTGATCTGAGTTATCTGATTGGCCAGCGGTAGGCCTGTAAGTGCACTTCATTTGCTATCTGGGACTCCCGGGTAGGTTGAGTTGTACCCTTCAGACACATGAAATGGTTAAAAATGGGAACACTTTGTCTTCCCAGCGCTATGGCTGCTGAATCAAGTGCACCTACCACCAACAGCACGAAACGAATACCGGGTGATAGCCGGCTAGTAACAGTGACTAAGGTTCAGGGTAGGGTACTTGGCGGAGGCCGGCTAGTCTAGTGTGACTGTTTAACACTCATTTCCTGGAAATAGAAGCTGTTCATCAGTCTCTCTGTCCCAGCTTTGATGCACCTGTACTGTCTCCTCCTTCTATGTGGTAGCGTGGTGAAGAGGCCGTGGCTCGGGTAGCTGAGGTCCTTGATTATCTTGTTGGCCATCCTGTGACACTGGGTGCTGTAGATGTCCTGGAGGGCAGGCATTGTGCCCCGATGATGTGTTGGGCTGACCGCACCACCCTCTAGAGAGCCCTGTGATTGCAGACAGTGCAATTGCCGTACCAGGCGGTGATACAGCCCGACAATGCTCTCAATGGTGCATCTGTACAAGTTTGTGACGGTCTTAGGGGCCAAGATGAATTTCTTCAGCCTCCGGAAGGTGAAGAGGCGCTGTTACACCTTCTTCACCATGCTGCCTGTGTGACTGTGTGACAATTTCAGGTCGTCAATAATGTGCACAGATAGGAACTTGAAGCTTTTGACATTCTCCACTGCGGCCCCGTCGAGGTGTGTGTGGCTGTGCGTTTTGGAAGTATGTGTGTGCGTAAGCGCATGTCTTACTTTGTGTTCCTCTGTGTCCCTGTCATTAAAGTGGAGTGCTAATCCTGTAAATGGTTCTCTGTTTAACTGAAGCAGAAGGAGCTAAGGGGACCCATAGACCCTGCATTGTTCCCCAACGAACAGTACACGCACGCACGCACGCACACACACACACACACAAACACAGATGCTGGGATCGTACAGCCACAGATGAAGTCACTATTGGTATCAACCCTTCCCATCACTCACTGCTGTTCTGCATGCGTTAGACTCAGTCCCAGAGAATGTAGAACTGATATCTGAATAGTTACTGCGTATATTCAATGAGGGGGACCAGGAGGGTTTTTCCTGACCACATGACCTGACTGAGAACATTTACATTTTAGTCATTTAACAGAGCGACTTAGTTAGTGCATACATCTTAAGATAGCTAGGTGAGACAACCACATATCACAACCGTAGTAACTACATTTTTCCTCAATGAAGTAGCTACCAGGAAAGTCAGCGGCAAAAAATGAAAGACAAGTGCGAGTGTTAGTGCCATCGAGGCAATGGTGTTATTTTTTATTTATTTTTTACTCCAGGATTGGCCAAAATTACCAATTGAACAATGGCCCAGAGTTTTTCATGGTTTGGCCACATGAAAAACTCCTGACCATGACAAACTGAAGAACACAATCCCGATGTTTTCATATTGGAAATCCATTGTGGTCTTGATGAAGGTCATAAAGGAAGGAAATAGTCTGGTTGTGTATGTTTGTGTGTTTGTTTGTGTGTTTGTATGTGAATGTGTAAAGCAGGCCTCTATTCGTTTCTATGAAGGGTGTATGTAGATTTTAAATCATGAGGTAGATTTTAAATCATGTATAAAAACATCCGCTAGCTAAACTTAGCTCATTCCTTGGGCTACTAAACTTCCAGACATTTAGTCTGAATGCAAAATATTCCCTCGTGGTCTTCTTTAAAGGTCAGAGCTATTAGACGTCTTTTTCTTCCCGTTTTCTGAAAGGGCAAGTGTTCACAATCACCATTCAATAGAGGCAGAACGCTCTGCAGCCCTATCTTAACCAATATCAGTCTAGAGCACACAGATGCACACGCGCACACACATACTGTCTTGCTGACTGTCAGACTAGTATTTCAGAAACTAAAACCCTAAGTCAGACACATACAACTTCCCCGGTGACACGTTGGGCTGACTGCACCACTCTCTGGTGAGCTCTGCGACTGTGGATGGTGCAGTTGCCGTAAAAGATGGTGATACGGTCCGACAGGATGCGCTCAATCATGCATCTTTAGAAGTTTGTGAGGTTTTTAAGGGACAAGACAAATTTCAGCCTTCTGAAGTTGAAGAGGCACTGTTGCACCTTCTTCACCACACTGTCTGTGTGGATGGACCATTTCAGGTTGTACACGCAGAGGAAATTGACACTTTTCACCCTCTCCGTCGATGTGGAAGTCCACGATTAGCTCCTTTTTGTTGACGTTGAAGGAGAGGTTATTTTCCTTGCACCACTCTGCCAGGGCCCTCACCTAATCTCTGTAGGCTTTGTCGTTGTTGGTAATCATCTCTACCACTGTTGTCGTCTGCAAACTTGATGATTAAGTTGGAGATGTGTGTGGCCACGCAGTCATTTGTGAACAGGGAGTACAGTAGGGGTCTGAGCACACACCCCTGTGGGGCCCCCATGTTGAGGGTCAGTGTAGCGGAGGTTTTGTTGGTTACCATCCCAACCTTGGGTCGGCCCATCAGGAAGTCCAGGACCCAGGAACTACAGGACCCAGTTCCATAGCTATTACACTTGTCCAGATGGGATAGGCCATCTGGACCGGCAGCCTTGCGAGGGTTAACACGCTTAAAATGTATTTCTTAAGTCGGCCACGTAGAAGGAGAGCTCACAGTCCTCATGAGCGGCGGTGACCAGCCACTGTTTTCCTCGAAGCGGGCAAAGAAGGTGTTTACCTTGTTGAGGACTGTGGCTGGTGTTCCCTTTATAATCTGTGATTGTTTGGTGTCCTTGCCACATACATTTCGTTTTTGGATAAGTTCCAACCGTCGCAGTGGTAACAACATCCCCTATGCACTTCCTCATGAACTCAGTCACGAGTCAGTGTACACGTCAATGTTATTTTAAGGGGCAACCCGGGACATATCCCAGTCCGCGTGATCAAAACAATCTTGAAGCATAGGTTCCTATTGATTAGATCAACGTTGAACAGTCCTTACCACGGGTACTTCCTATAGGAAGGGAGGATCAGAATGCAGGCGTGATCAGATTTTCCAAAGGGAGGGCGGGGGAAGGGCCTTGTAGCCGTCCCGTAAGATGGAGTAGCAATGGTCAAGAATTATTGTTGAGCGAGTAGCGCATGCGATGTGTTGATAAAACTTTGGTAGCATTTCCTCAGATTTAACTTTTTTGCTCAACATACACACATGTAGTAATGTAATTAACCTTTGACATATGTTTTCTAGTAAATATCAGGCAATGAAGATTAGCATTTAGATTTTTACTAGACCATTCTGGAATATTTGGTTCCACTTCCGAATGTTTTAAATCTGAAACTTTAAATTGGAGTATTCATTTACATTACATTTACATTTAAGTCATTTAGCAGACGCTCTTATCCAGAGCGACTTACAAATTGGTGCATTCACCTTATGACATCCAGTGGAACAGCCACTTTACAATAGTGCATCTAAATCTTTTAAGGGGGGGGGGGGGGGTCAGAAGGATTACTTTATCCTATCCTAGGTATTCCTTAAAGAGGTGGGGTTTCAGGTGTCTCCGGAAGCTGTCCTGGCGTCGTGAGGGAGTTTGTTCCACCATTGGGGTGCCAGAGCAGCGAACAGTTTTGACTGCGCTGAGCGGGAACTGTACTTCCTCAGTGGTAGGGAGGCGAGCAGGCCAGAGGTGGATGAACGCAGTACCCTTGTTTGGGTGTAGGGCCTGATCAGAGCCTGAAGGTACTGAGGTGCCGTTCCCCTCACAGCTCCGTAGGCAAGCACAATGGTCTTGTAGCGGATGCGAGCTTCAACTGGAAGCCAGTGGAGAGAGCGGAGGAGCGGGGTGACGTGAGAGAACTTGGGAAGGTTGAACACCAGACGGGCTGCGGCGTTCTGGATGAGTTGTAGGGGTTTAATGGCACAGGCAGGGAGCCCAGCCAACAGCGAGTTGCAGTAATCCAGACGGGAGATGACAAGTGCCTGGATTAGGACCTGCGCCGCTTCCTGTGTGAGGCAGGGTCGTACTCTGCGGATGTTGTAGAGCATGAACCTACAGGAACGGGCCACCGCCTTGATGTTAGTTGAGAACGACAGGGTTTTGTCCAGGATCACGCCAAGGTTCTTAGCGCTCTGGGAGGAGGACACAATGGAGTTGTCAACCGTGATGGCGAGATCATGGAACGGGCAGTCCTTCCCCGGGAGGAAGAGCAGCTCCGTCTTGCCGAGGTTCAGCTTGAGGTGGTGATCCGTCATCCACACTGATATGTCTGCCAGACATGCAGAGATGCGATTCGCAGGGGGAAAGGAGAAGATTAATTGTGTGTCGTCTGCATAGCAATGATAGGAGAGACCATGTGAGGTTATGACAGAGCCAAGTGACTTGGTGTATAGCGAGAATAGGAGAGGGCCTAGAACAGAGCCCTGGGGGACACCAGTGGTGAGAGCACGTGGTGAGGAGACAGATTCTCGCCACGCCACCTGGTAGGAGCGACCTGTCAGGTAGGACGCAATCCAAGCGTGGGCCGCGCCGGAGATGCCCAACTCGGAGAGGGTGGAGAGGAGGATCTGATGGTTCACAGTATCGAAGGCAGCCGATAGGTCTAGAAGGATGAGAGCAGAGGAGAGAGAGTTAGCTTTAGCAGTGCGGAGCGCCTCCGTGATACAGAGAAGAGCAGTCTCAGTTGAATGACTAGTCTTGAAACCTGACTGATTTGGATCAAGAAGGTCATTCTGAGAGAGATAGCAGGAGAGCTGGCCAAGGATGGCACGTTCAAGAGATTTGGAGAGAAAAGAAAGAAGGGATACTGGTCTGTAGTTGTTGACATCGGAGGGATCGAGTGTAGGTTTTTTCAGAAGGGGTGCAACTCTCGCTCTCTTGAAGACGGAAGGGACATAGCCAGCGGTCAAGGATGAGTTGATGAGCGAGGTGAGGTAAGGGAGAAGGTCTCCGAAAATGGTCTGGAGAAGAGAGGAGGGGATAGGGTCAAGCGGGCAGGTTGTTGGGCGGCCGGCCGTCACTAGACGCGAGATTTCATCTGGAGAGAGAGGGGAGAAAGAGGTCAGAATACAGGGTAGGGCAGTGTGAGCAGAACCAGCGGTGTCGTTTGACTTAGCAAACGAGGATCGGATGTCGTCGACCTTCTTTTCAAAATGGTTGACGAAGTCATCTGCAGAGAGGGAGGAGGGGGGGAGGGGGAGGAGGATTCAGGAGGGAGGAGAAGGTGGCAAAGAGCTTCCTAGGGTTAGAGGCAGATGCTTGGAATTTAGAGTGGTAGAAAGTGGCTTTAGCAGCAGAGACAGAAGAGGAAAATGTAGAGAGGAGGGAGTGAAAGGATGCCAGGTCCGCAGGGAGGCGAGTTTTCCTCCATTTCCGCTCGGCTGCCCGGAGCCCTGTTCTGTGAGCTCGCAATGAGTCGTCGAGCCACGGAGCGGGAGGGGAGGACCGAGCCGGCCTGGAGGATAGGGGACATAGAGAGTCAAAGGATGCAGAAAGGGAGGAGAGGAGGGTTGAGGAGGCAGAATCAGGAGATAGGTTGGAGAAGGTTTGAGCAGAGGGAAGAGATGATAGGATGGAAGAGGAGAGAGTAGCGGGGGAGAGAGAGCGAAGGTTGGGACGGAGCGATACCATCCGAGTAGGGGCAGTGTGGGAAGTGTTGGATGAGAGCGAGAGGGAAAAGGATACAAGGTAGTGGTCGGAGACTTGGAGGGGAGTTGCAATGAGGTTAGTGGAAGAACAGCATCTAGTAAAGATGAGGTCAAGCGTATTGCCTGCCTTGTGAGTAGGGGGGGAAGGTGAGAGGGTGAGGTCAAAAGAGGAGAGAAGTGGAAAGAAGGAGGCAGAGAGGAATGAGTCAAAGGTAGACGTGGGGAGGTTAAAGTCACCCAGAACTGTGAGAGGTGAGCCGTCCTCAGGAAAGGAGCTTATCAAGGCATCAAGCTCATTGATGAACTCTCCGAGGGAACCTGGAGGGCGATAAATGATAAGGATATTAAGCTTGAAAGGGCTGGTAACTGTGACAGCATGGAATTCAAAGGAGGCGATAGACAGATGGGTAAGGGGAGAAAGAGAGAATGACCACTTGGGAGGGATGAGGATCCCGGTGCCACCACCCCGCTGACCAGAAGCTCTCGGGGTGTGCGAGAACACGTGGGCAGACGAAGAGAGAGCAGTAGGAGTAGCAGTGTTATTTGTGGTGATCCATGTTTCCGTCAGTGCCAAGAAGTCGAGGGACTGGAGGGAAGCATAGGCTGAGATGAACTCTGCCTTGTTGGCCGCAGATCGGCAGTTCCAGAGGCTACCGGAGACCTGGAACTCCACGTGGGTCGTGCGCGCTGGGACCACCAGGTTAGGGTGGCCGTGGCCACGCGTTGTGAAGCGTTTGTGTGGTCTGTGCAGAGAGGAGAGAACAGGGATAGACAGACACATAGTTGACAGGCTACAGAAGAGGCTACGCTAATGCAAAGGAGATTGGAATGACAAGTGGACTACACGTCTCGAATGTTCAGAAAGTTAAGCTTACGTTGCAAAAATCTTATTGACTAAAATGATTAAAATGATACAGTACTGCTGAAGTAGGCTAGCTAGCAGTGGCTGCGTTGTTGACTTTGTTTGAAAGTGTAGCTGGCTAGGTAACCTCGATAGCTGGCTAGGTAACCCCGGTAACTGGCTAGATAATTAGTCTAAACTACACAATTGTCTTAGATACAAGGACAGCAAAGACAACTATGTAGCTAGCTAACACTAGCTAGCTAACACTACACTAATCAAATCGTTCCGTTGTAATGTAATAGTTTCTACAGTGCTGCTATTCGGTAGAAGTTGGCTAGCTAGCAGTGTTAGCAGTGTTAGCAGTGTTGACTAGCAGTGTTGACTAGGTAGGAGAACGGCAGCGCGGCGGACGAAAATAGCTGGCTAGCTAACCGATAATTACTCTAGGCTCCACAGTTATCTTAGATACAAAGACAGCAAAGACAACTGTGTAGCTAGCTAACACTACACTAATCAAGTCGTTCCGTTGTTCCGTTGAATGTAATAGTTTCTACAGTGCTGCTATTCGGTGGCTAGCTGGCTAGCTAGCAGTGTTGATTACGTTACGTTACGTTAAAGGACGAAAATAGCTGGCTAGCTAACCTAGATGTTTGCTCTAAACTACACAATTATCTTTGATACAAAGACGGCTATGTAGCTAGCTAAGATCAAACAAATCAAACCGTTGTACTGTAATGAAATGAAATGAAATGCGATACTACCTGTGGAGCGAAGCGGAATGCGACCGGGTTGTTGAATGTTGTTGAATATTCCATACGCTGTCTGTCCCTCTAACCCTTGATCCTCAGCAGAGCACTGTTCAAATACACACGAAGTGATGGTACCATCATTAGAGCTTAAAAAGCCCTCTTTCTCCTAACATAGACCTAGCACACTGAGCTCCAAATAGAAGAAACACATAAAAGACAGTATGCATTTGGGTGAAATATGAACCAATGGATTGATTTACACTTTTCTGCTGTTTAGAGCTGTTATGTTTCCTCCTGCTCAGTCTACTTTCTCTCTCACTCTCACTCTGTACATAATATCTCATCTTTGTTTATCTCTCTCTCTCTACTCTCTCTCTTTCTCTCTCCCACACACACATTATGTGTTAGATAAAGCAATCCCTTCTACAACACACTTACTGCATGTATTGTTGATTAAGAATGTATATTTACCAAGCCATCTCTACACACTACGTACAGAAAGGAGTGTGTGAACAAACAGTCATTTTTATTTTATTTCAACAGCTATATAAAAGCTATTTAAAAGTAATTAGATAATTTTAAAACTAAGCATCTAAATAAGTAATACAAAGATACGTCAAATCACGTAATGCCAATTTCCAGTCTGAAGGGAGTATTATTTTAATTAATTTCCCAGTGAGCATCAGAGAGGAAGAGAAAGCATGTATGTATTCCTTGGAGCATTCAGGAATGGGGTCATAAAATTTTGTAGATTAAATTGTTCAAATGCTGGAGCCAAATTCAAAATGAAGAAAAAATCATAAACATGCCACATACAATGCATTTTAGCCTTATTTTAAAATGTATTAAATACAAAATGCTCCTCATCAATCCAGAATTAATACCCTATTATGAAAATGCAAAACCAGTTGTTTGCCAATATATTCCAAATAAAACAACTGAAACTCCTTATGTACATAAATATTATGACTCTTTACTATGAGACTCTAAATTGAGCTCAGGTGCATTCTGCTCTCACATGATTTGGAAAGGCACACACCTAGGTATAAGGTCCCACATGTCAGAGCCAAAACCATATTATGAGGTCGAAGGAAGCTCTGAGAAAGGATTGTGTTGAGGCACAGATCTGGGGAAGGGTACCAAAAAATGTCTGCAGCATTGAAGGGTTCCAAAAACACAGTGGACTCCATCATTCTTAAATGGAAGAAGTTTTTAACCCCCAAGACTCTTCCTAGAGCTGGCCGCCTGGCCAAACTGAGCCATCGGGGGAGAAGGACCTTGGTCAAGGTGGTGCACAAGAACACAATGGTCACTGTGAAAAAGCTCCAGAGTTCCTTTGTGGAGATGGGAGAACCTTCCAGATGAACAACCATCTCTGCAGCACCACCAAATCAGAACTTTATGGTAGAGTGGCCAGACAGAAGCCACTCCTCAGTAAAAGGCACGACAGCCAGCTTGGAATTTTCCAAATGGCACCTAAAGGACTCCGACCATGAGTAACAAGACTCTCTGGTCTGATTAAACCAAGATTGAACTCTTTGGCCAGCATCATGCTGTGGGGATGTTTTTCTGGTTCTTCTCCTTGCCTCCACTGGTCGACTTCCCTGTGTAGACTTGCATCTTCAAAGTGTAGCTGGATTGTGCGTCACAGGCCACCCATATCTTGATGCCATACTTTGCTGGCTTGCTGGACATATACTGCCGGAAAGGACAGCGACCTTTTGACAAAAGAGATTACTATCAGTAATTAGTATCAGCGCCACAGAAAACAATCACATAAATCAATGATATTACAGCAATACATAATAAAATTAACAGTGAAAATCACACACAAATACAGATGTACCTCTGAATGGAACCATTTGCTCATCCACTGTTACTTCAGGCCAAGAGTTGTAGAGGTATGGCAGACGCTCTACCCACTTCTCCCAGACCTCTCTTATGGCCGGCAGTTTGTCTCTCACACCTTCTTGCAGGTCTTGATTCATGGTTATCAAATCCTAGCATTCTTGAGAAAGTGTCAGACTTTCAGTGGCACCGTGGCACGGAAAATAGCCTTTCCACTCTCTGCATCCTATAGACTACATTTAGCCTCGCCTCGGGACCTATCCACACCCGCTAAGATTAGCAGGCCTGTGTAGGCACGCAGATCAATCTCATCCATCCTTTTCCAGTTGTCTCCATATCTGTGGAAACCCTCCAAATGTGTCATCTCGAGGATGATTTTTTCGATGGCTGGTGTGATGAACATGTAGAATGTTGAGGTTGAGGTTGACATTTTGTGCTGCCATCCTTCATATGGTGACAAGGACCATGTTATTTTGCTGTTCTTTGACAAAAATGTCTCTCTTTCAGCTTGGGGGATTTCTTCTTCATCTGAAGATGATGCATCGTGCTCTGGGTTGTATTCTTCCCCATCTTCTTCTTCAGATACCTCCTCCTCTTCTAAATCATTGTTCTCTTGTTCCTCCTGGACATCTGAATAAATCAGATCAGATCTACCACCAGAAATCAGATCTACCACATGTTGGGCACTGAAACGTGCACTCATGGCTTCAGCAAAGAGATAATGGAGGGGACTGTCCTCTGCAGCACCTTTGTAGCCTCTGACTGCATTCCCCATTAGTAAACAATGCTTTCAAGAATTTTATTTTGTCTGTTAACTTCGGTCATGTGTGGGGTCGTGGAGGGGAGATTCTGCACATGCACGTTACAGTTGTAGTTTTGTTTGAGGTCAATCAGTAGCACATATAATCTTCATTTATCATTGTGTGACAAAATTTACCCTAAGACAATCTTTGTAGCCTGGTGGTGTACAGCTTTCATGGAAATACGAACAAAGGTGATGTTGAGCTTTTTCTGATGTTGGGGTAACTCTAGGAAAAGTCATCAAATTTCAAGTTGAGAAAATAATATTCAGGGGATTTTCTCTGCTGTTAAACATAGTGGCGGGTCATTTTTGACCCTTAAGACAACACAAGGGTTAAGCTTTAGCCCCACCCATCCTTTAAAGCATTCACATGTGAGGCCATGTACTAAACAATCAAAGATTTCAAGACTAAAGGCTGGTTTATACTACGGGTGTGTTCGTAAATGCTAGAGTGTGCTCTGGGCGTTTGCAAATTCAGAGTGTTTCGCTCCCGGAGTGTTCAGAGCGCATACGGGAAGCTCTGGCCGAGGAGTAGGGTTGCGCGTTCTGACCTAACAGCAGCAGTCAAGCACCCAAGCTAACTGGCTAACGTTGCCTATCTACTTCCAGACACAAATGAGAGAACAGCTCACTCTGACCATTTTACTCGCCCTAGAATAGCTGGTTAGGCTGTTTTTATGTTATCGAGAGCATTGGTGACTGCAACTGTGCTGCTGGCAACAATTTAATTACGTTTTTTGCCAACGTTACAGACACCGGCCATATTCAACAGGTGTTGAGCGTTCGTAAATTTGTCAGTTATTCTCCGCTCTGGCACATTCAGATGAGAGTGCTCTGAAATCGGAATAGATAGCCAGAGTGAATTTACAAGCTACGTCTATCGACAGCTGTCACAGTGACATCATGAACATTCTATTGAAATGGTTTCTTGCATAGTAGAGTATTTTGTTTAGACAAGTAGCTAGCTAAACAATGAACCATCATCCCAACTCATAACGTTACTACCCTGCATTAATCTGCAGGTAGCTAACTAACCAAGTTCAATGTTAGCTATCTAACATTAGGCTATAACTAGCAACGCAAATGGTTCTGAGATACGAAAATCATTAATACACAGATCATACACGTAACGTTAGCTAGCGAGCCAGCCAGCTAACAGTATACTTTAACCTCTTAAATTTAATGGCAAAATTTAGATTTCCGTCTAAATAGACATACCCAAAAGTAACTGCTAGTCGTGTGTAATTACATGACTCTGAAATGCCAAAACGTGGTATATTTGGAAAGAAGACATCTGGGAGATAATGAGGAAATGATCAGAAGATAGGAGATACATAGTTCAGAATACACAAGATCAGTCACACACAAAATAACCTTGTTTTTTAATTGTTTTTTAAAAGTCATTTTTCATTGACAAGCTATAAGTGAATTATTGATTCCCAGAACCGGAAACACAACAGGTGGCTTCCACAAGATGTGAAAAATATCAGAAAAAAATGGGATTGATAGACCTAACAACTAGTAATGGAGGGATGTTTTAGTAAGGGGTGTCAGGTGTGGTCACGGGACGTTTCCAAGTGTCCCTAAACCTCTCCAAAGTGGAATATGTCTGTAAATTAGATGATTCCAGTGCTATTACATATTTGCAATCCCTAAAGGCTATTTGTTCAGTATAAAAACAATTTCTACCATATCAGCCTCACTCAAACATTGTGGTGGTGTTATGGACTATCCAGGATACATTCAAGTGTCCTTTCAACCTCTCCAACGTGTCCGAATGTGGTAATTGCACTCTTTTTGCAGACCGGATGTGTCTAAAAGTTATTGTTCACTATAAAAACTAAATTTATTTAACACCAACCTCCCTCAAACATTGTGGTGGTGTCGGGGGACAGACAGGGGAGATCCAAGTGTTTTTTTTAACCTCTCCAAAGTGCCTGAAAGTTTAGCCTAGGCATATCCAATGTATTTGTCCCACATACAAATGAACTGTTTATAAAGACAATATAAAAGCAACAGATGTACATTAAAAATATATAAAATGTCTTATCAAACTCAAACTTGGTTACACACGAGATCTTCACTAAAAAAGGTGCGAAAATAGAAATATGCGGAACTATTTACCATTGGCATTCGTGTTCATTTACATCCCAGGTGTAGATGATTAGATTTCACTTTCACCATAGCTTGTGCATGTCGTGATAGTCTTTGAAGCAGGAAACAAAAAGCGAACTGGCATTTCGGACAGAAGATCTGGCATTTCACCCTTTTCTCCCCTGTGTTTTGTGCAATGCTTGCAGTTCTTCCTTTTGTCTTTTGGCATGCGTGTTGGATAGTGGCGCTCACCTTGAGTGGGGGGTCTTGTGATGGTTGTGAGGTTGCTTTGGGCCCCCAATTCAGCCATTTCCAGCACTAGCTGCTCTCGGAAGGCCAACTGGGAGGAGGGGTTTGACCTTTTGCTTTGGCCATCTGCTTGTGGGGAATGAAAGCATTTACTGTAGCATGGTCCACAAAGTGGTAAAAAAAGTATTAAACCTATTCCTGGTCTTGTGGAGGACCTGGTAGTGGCCTTTCAGAGCACAAGATAGGTCAAAACCCCCAATACTGGCATAGTAGTCCTTCACAGAAATGGGGACATTCTTCCTTTTTCACCCTCCTTGGTTGTTACTGAATGCCTTATGCAGTGTGGTGAGCATGGTTACTTCCCTAGTGTCCTTCCATTTCACAAAAAACATCTTGTTAGTCCTGATCCAACTAATGGGCCCCCTCTCTGGTGTCTTTGTCATGTGGTTTACCTTGATCTTGGGGAAACTGATTATGTTAGGATGAATGGTGCCACAAGCCCCTATTTCCTTTTCAAGAGGTCTATGTAAAGTGGATGTAGAACCATCAGACAGGGTGATTGACATAGCAGTGGTGAGTGAAGGCCTTGACCGGCGGGGGTGCTTGCTGGGGGAGGGGTGGCTCCCAAATGTCATCATCCAAAAATCTGCATTCTCCACTCTGTGGTGAATAAAATAAATGGATATATTGTTGTAAAACAGACAGAATTACAGTTGACTAAATTTACAAAACAATATTACTGTAATGGTAAAACATTAAGCCTAAACTGTATCTGTACAGTGACTCAGATATAAGGTGTGAAGGACACACACAATGCAAACAGTAAGACTTTTAAGACTTGTATTTATTATTTTATTTATTTAATATTTATTTAACTAGGCAAGTCAGTTAAGAATACATTCGTATTTACAATTATGGCCTACCAAAAGGCAAAAGGCGTCCTGCGGGGACAGGGGCTGGGATTAAAAATAAAACAATTAATTAAATAAAAATACACGACAAAACACACATCACAACAAAAGAGACTACACAACACTACATACAGAGAGACCTAAGACAACAATAACATAGCATGGCAGCATCACATGACAACACAGCATGGTAGCAACACAACATGACAGCAACATGGTAGCAACACAACATGGCAGCAGCACAGGGTACAAACATTATTGGGCACAGAACAGTACAAAGGGCAAGAAGGTGGAGACAATAGTACATCACGCAAAGCAGCCACAACTATCAATAAGAGGTGAGAACCACAAATAAATAATGGCCATGAGAATTTAGTGGCCTCTCCAGAGATACAAGGATGGAACTTAGAACAGAAAACAGTGAACTAATATGAAACAGACAATGACTACCCTTTACATAGGCGTACGTAAACTAAATCCAAAGCACAAAAAGCAGACTGTCACGTTCCTGACCTGTTTTTCCTTTTTCTTGTATTTATTTAGTTGGTCAGGGCGTGAGTTGGGGTGGGTTGTCTATGTGTTATTTTCTATGTTGGGGTTTTGTGTTCGGCCTGGTATGATTCTCAATCAGAGGCAGCTGTCAATCGTTGTCCCTGATTGAGAATCATACTTAGGCAGCCGGGGTTCACGTGTGTGTTTGTGGGTGTTTGTTCTTGTGTCAGTGTTCCGCCACACAGGACTGTCACGGTAGTTATTTTGTATCGCATATTGTTTTTGTTAATTATTAAATCACTATGGAAACTAGCCACTCTGCGTCTTGGTCCGATCCTTCTCGCCTCTCCTCGTCCGAGGAAGAGGATTACGACTGCCGTTACACAAACAACTTGTAAAAAATGAAATACACATGGTAAATTAGATATATAAAGTCATGAAAATAATTTACTTACTGATCTAAAAATGGCTTTTTAGCTTTTTTCCCCCTTGAGAAGCGATCTTTTATGAAAGCAATGAAATTAAATCTGTTTACAATGTAATGTAGCATACTCGGTGCGTCTCGTCTCTGAGCCAGGTAGCAATAGTTCACATTACACATATCAAATCAAATCAAGTTTATTTTATATAGCCCTTCGTACATCAGCTAATATCTCAAAGTGCTGTACAGAAACCCAGCCTAGAACCCCAAACAGCAAGTAATGCAGGTGTAGAAGCACTGCGGCTGCTAGGAAAAACTCCCTAGAAAGGCCAAAACCTAGGAAGAAACCAGGCTATGGGGGGTGGCCAGTCCTCTTCTGGCTGTGCCGGGTGGAGATTATAACAGAACATGGCCAAGATGTTCAAATGTTCATAAATGACCAGCATGGTCAAATAATAATCAGGAGTAAATGTCAGTTGGCTTTTCATAGCCGATCATTAAGAGTATCTCTACCGCTCCTGCGGTCTCTAGAGAGTTGAAAACAGCAGGTCTGGGACAGGTAGCACGTCCGGTGGACAGGTCAGGGTTCCATAGCCGCAGGCAGAACAGTTGAAACTGGAACAGCAGCAAGGCCAGGTGGACTGGGGACAGCAAGGAGTCATCATGCCCGGTAGTCCTGACGCATGGTCCTAGGGCTCAGGTCCTCCGAGAGAGAGAAAGAAAGAGAGAAGGAGAGAATTAGAGAGCATACTTAAATTCACACAGGACACCAGATAAAACAGGAGAAGTACTCCAGATATAACCAACTGACCCTAGCCCCCCGACACATAAAATACTGCAGCATAAATACTGGAGGCTGAGACAGGAGGGGTCAGGAGACACTGTGGCCTCATCCGATGATACCCCCGGACAGGGCCAAACAGGAAGGATACATAGGGTTCTAGGCCTTGCTTAGTCCCACCCAGGTCAACTGCATATCCCTGGAAAGCTTATCTCAATGGCTACAAGACTGTCAAGGTGCCATATAGCCAGTCCCCTGTGTAATGGTTGCGTACGCGTAAGCAGGCGACTTCATATTTTTAGCGGTCCAAACACTTAAAAGACGCACCCTTGATGTTGTTTTTAAGTTTTTGCAGTCTTTTCTTAGCGGATGTACAATCGTTGCAACTTGAATTATGGGGAGTTTCAGGCCCCGGAATGAACATAATTGTACACTTGCAAAGCCAACTAAAAATGAGGGCTATGGGGCTTATGTTGCAAACTTCCCTTTCTTGGATAATCATTTGGACCGCCCTCCAAGATGGCGATGGGGATTCCCCCAAGAGCATAAGGCGAGGGTAAGTGGACGAGAGTGTGTCTTTTAAGTGTTTTGATGGCAACCCTGGAATGTAGGTAGCAGCCATCGTCATCAGCTCGGCCTGCACTTATACATTTGTATGTCCATATATGGTAGTAAGTCACACCAAAGATTTTAAGGCACAGATCAACAGCCAAGATATTCAGCTTTCCGCGGAAACTCTGCTTTTGCAGATATGCGCTACCATTCTCATCCCAGACTGAACTGAATAAAAAAAATATTATATGGTCCCCAAATGTGAGGGACTATACATTTATTAAGGAGGTGAAAATAAAAACAACTTTCTGACAAATTAGAAATGTGTAATATCTGAAAATTTAGCTAGCTAGGCTATCTTACATGTATACGCGGAAGGACGCTTCTCCCTCTCTGTCACGGAAGCCATGGTTACCCTTAGTTTGAAGATGTAATCCAGAGACAGGTGTTTTATACAACAACCTTCTGTGTGTTCTTTTTTTGACTTTGCATCTGCATATTTGCAATCAAACACTAGAATTTTCTCCATCTCTTAGATATCACACTCTAATAACACTGATTTAAAAACTCGGTCCTCCAGAAAGTGGAGAGCAACACTTATGCAGTTCTACTAAATTATATCTTTCAAAAAAGCAGTTTAGAAAGGATTACCTACACATACTGACCAGCTCATGTTATAGACAGATGCATGCTACATGGCAGACCAATCCGAACTCATCTCTCGGCATGTCCAGCCCACTTATTATCTCAGCGAATCATGGCTAGCGGGAAGTTTGATGTCTTTTCGTCGGCTAAACCAACTAGGCTCGTAATTTAAAAATGTTTTTCGTATTTACAGATGGCATACAAGTTTGTTATTAAGGCACATGAAAGTTCCAGATGGCATTTCTGCCAAACAAACGCATTTAGAATTTTCAAAAAAGTTTTAAGTTCAAACGGCTCTCCTGTGTAGTAGGGACGGGCGACATAGACCTTGTTTCCTGAAACGAGTCCCAAATGTCTAAAAACCTGTTTTTGCTTTGTCATTGTAAGGTATTGTGTGTAGATTGGAAAATGATTTTTTTAAATCCATTTTAGAATAAGGCTGTAACGTACCAAAATTTTGAAAACGTCAAGGGGTCTGAATACTTTCCGAATGCACTGTAGGCTCTAGAAACCTCTAAAACCCACTAGAAATCACACTATAGACAACCACAATAGAGCTTGTCATTTTGGAATTGAACGGCAGATTTTTTTGCATACCCTTTTTTAATATTCAGAATTGATCAAAGGGCCAGTTTAATAAAATAAAATAAAATCCAAATCTGGAGGGACACCATTTGAATAGCCCTGCTCTAAACTATGTAAACACTAAATCTGGCCATACATTCTAATCCCTAAATCCCAACTCTATCTGTAGGATATAGAGCTGTGATTATAATGCTGATATTGATTTGTGCTTATGTCTTTTCAACAATAGGTTTGCAGTAGTCACATCTGAGCTTTCTGAACTCTGTCCTCAGCATGGTCAAACGTTGCCCTTAGAAGTGGTGTGTGCAGGAATGGAGGATGTGTGGACAGCCAAGCGTAAAATTGTGTTTGTGTTTGACAGTGTATATGTGTGTGTGTCCATCAGTTTGAATGTGGAAAACCCTCTAAAACCCTCTAACTCTTTCATAGTTTCATACTTCAGTCTGGTTGGTACTGCCCCAGTGACTAACTGACAGCCAATGTGGAACATCCTAGAATGATTCAATACATAATGCATGACCAGCACAATTCCTGCCGTCTGTTGGCTGTGTTTGTGTGTTTGTGTGTTTGTGTGTGTGTGTGTGTGTGTGTGTGTGTGTGTGTGTGTGTGTGTGTGTGTGTGTGTGTGTGTGTGTGTGTGTGTGTGTGTGTGTGTGTGTGTGTGTGTGTGTGTGCATGTCTGAGTGTATTAGCTCAGACTTGGTCATGACTGGAGTCACCTTCAGTGTCTGTCCATGTCAGTGACTACCGATCTGAGATGCCCAGGGCCAGACACAGAGACACAGAGAGAGAATGTGATACACACATCCTTGCCAACTCTGACAACATCATTCTGTGCCATGTGGCGGCTGGGGGTGGGGGATTGAGTCGGGGTGGGGAGTAGTTCACAGTGTGAGAGAGAAAGGAAGTAAGCGAGTGAGCGGGAGAGAGAGTCAGGGAAGGACACTGAGTAAGTATATGACAAAGGGTCTGTGTGTCTTGTGACGGCCCTGAATTTGTCTGAACCATCTCTGCTTCTCCTTCCAATAGGGCGCTTCCCCTTTAACTCCCAATTAAATAGCCAGCATCAGATGCGAAAAAGGTAGTTGTGATGGTGGTGCGAATGAAGATGTGTTCAACCGTCAGTTCCGAAGCTTCTTTACTCCCTTTGTTTTGTTGTATTTAAAAGTGTGCTTTGTAGCTTTGTCTCAAGTTTAAGCAAGATCGGATCCACTCATTTCTTCCTTTGGACTACACATCCCATTTGGTCTCCTCTGTTTCGTCGTGGCCTTTCTGTGCTGGAGATCTGTTGGCAGATTGAATTGTCTGACTACAATTTATTTGCATAGAGTATTTCATTTGTTTGAGTGTGATTTATACCGTGCTGATTTGTGGTCAGTTGTGTAAGGGCACAAGGCAAGACCCAGGAGGCAGATTGTTAGAGTCTTTGTAGTTTATTTATAATCCAAAAGGAGTAGGCAGGAGAATGGTCGTGGACCGGCAAAAGGTCAAAACCAGATTCTGAGTCCAAGAGGTAATGAGTGGCAGACAGGCTCGAAGTCAGGGCAGGCAGAAGGGTCAGGCACGTGGGCACGGAGTCCAGAAAAAACAGGCAAGGGTCAAAACCGGGAAGACTAGAAAAAGAGAAAATAGAAAACAGGTGCATCGGAAAACACACTGATTGACTTGAAAACATACAAGACGAACTGGCAGAGAGACAGGAAACACAGGGATAAATACACTGGGGAAATAAGCGACACCTGGAGGAGGTGGAGACAATCACAAGAACAGGTGAAACAGAACAAAGCATGATAGTATCCCCCCCTCTAGGGACGCCACCTGGTGTCCTACCTGGGCACATACCTGGCTGACGGTGGTGTCGACGATGAAAATTGGCGATAAGGCACGAGTCAAGGATGTCTTTAGCAGGAAACCAGCACCTCTCCTCTGTACCATAACCCTCCCAGTCAACCACTACTGGAAACTCCTGCCCCGTGGTCGAACCCGCAGGAAGTGTCTCACCGTATATGCCGGCTGGACATCAATGACCCGGGGGGAGGGATGGGCCTAGAAACAGAAGACAGAGGACTGTGAGACAAGGGCTTAATCCTGGACACATGAAAAGTATGGTGAACACGGAAGGTACGGGGCAACAGCAGATGGATAGCAGTTGGACTAATGACTCTAGAAATGGGGAAAGGACCAATGAAAGGAGGGGGAAGTTTACGGGATTCTACCCGAAGGGGTAGGTCCCGAGTGGACAACCATACCCTCTGCCCGACCCAGTAGCGAGGAGCCAGAGTCCAGTGGCGGTCTTCTTGTCGACGATAGCTGGAGGTTTTCTTGAGAAGAGCTCTTTTCCAGGTACGCCAACAGCGACGGACGAACATCTAGGCTGAAGGTATGTTGACCTCCACTTCTTGCTCTGGGAAGAGCGGTGGCTGATATCCCATGGAGCATTCAAAGGGGGATAGTCCAGTAGCCGAGCAAGGGAAGAGTGTTCCTGGCATATTCAACCTAGACCAGTTGCTGACTCCAGGTGGCGGGGTTACTGGCAACAAGACCTCGGAGTACCGTCTCCATATCTTGATTAGCTCGCTCTGACTGGCCGTTGGACTGGGGATGAAACCCGGACAACAGGCTGACCGACGACCCGATAAGGGTACAGAATGCCTTCCAGAATCGGGATGAAAGCTGATGACACCAATCTGAGACAATGTTGACCAGGAGTCTATTGATTCAGAAGACGTGCCGTACGGAAGGTAATTTAGGAAGAGGAATGAAATGGGTGGCCTTGGAGAACCTGTCAACCACCGTCAGGATGGTGGTGTTGCCATCTGACGGAGGAAGCCCAGTGACAAAATCCAGGGAAATATGGGAACAGGGGCGATGAGGAACAGGAAGTGGCTGAGGGAGACCAGACAGAGCTTGCCGTGGAGTCTTGATTTGAGCACACACCATGCATGCGGCAACGAAGGCCGAGACATCAGGAGCCATGGTGGACCACCAGAAGCAATGTTGGAGGAAAGCCAGGGTACGACGAGCACCAGGATGACAGGTAAGCCTGGAGGAGTGAGCCCATTCCAGGACTTGGGACCCGACCAAGTCAGGAACGAATATCCGGTTAGCCGGGCCTCTCCCAGGGTCCGGCTGAGAACGTTGTGCTTTGCGAACCAGATCCTCAATACCTCAGACAACCGCAGCCGCCAAACATGAGGCAGGGAGAATGGTCTCTGATTCTGAGGGTGTGGAAGCAAAACTGTACAGACGGGAAAGGGCGTCCGGCTTCACATGTTTGGACCCTGGGCGGTAGGAGATGGTTAAATTAAACCGAGTGAATAACAGAGCCCACCGGGCCTGCCTAGAGTTAAAGCACTTGGCTGTGCGGAGATATTCCAAATTCTTGTGGTCGGTCCAAACCAAAAATGGATGTTCCGCCCCTTCCAGCCAATGCCTCCATTCCCCCAGGGCCATCGTTACTGCTAGGAGTTCCCGGTTGCCAACGTCATAGTTCCTCTCCGCCAAGTTGAGACGATGGGATATGAAGGCACAGGGAGGACGCTTTTGGTCCTGGATGGATCGCTGGGAAAGAATGGCCCCTACTCCCATGTTGGAAGTGTCAACCTCCACCACAAACTGACGGGTCGGATCCGGATGGATGAGGATGGGGGCAGTGGTGAATCGTTGCTTCTAATCCACAAAAGCCTTGTTTGCTGCTGGTGACCAAGTGAACGGTACCTTGGGAGAGGTGAGTGCAGAGAGGGGAGCCGCCAGGTCACTGGACAGGTAGCAATGAAATGCCCCGCAGCAGCGCAATACAGAAAACGGTTGGAGCTTAGCCCATGTGAAGGTTCCCTAGGCGATAATCTAGCTCTTTCCAGTTGCGTAGGTTCTGGTGTATCCAACTCACGCGTCGTCGGTGATTCTTGAGGGAGCTCGGGTGGCTTTGGATCCTCTCAGAAAAATCATCCTCGGGGACTTCCGGGTTCCCTCGGAGGTGAGCGAGCCACTGTGGATGAACGAGTGTGCCCGAGATCAGACCTTCTCTCACAACTGCGTTCTCTTAGGCGTCCATCAATTCTATTGGTGAGGGCAATGAGGGATTTGAGGTCCACCGGTAATTCCCGAGCAGCTAGCTCATCTTTTACCACCTCAGATAATCTGTGAAGAAAAGTTTCGAACAGAGACTCCGGATTCCAGGCAATCTCGACGGCCAACGTGCGAAAATCAACCGCTTAGTCTGCCACACTACGGGAGTTGACATAATTCAAGAAGTTTACTGGGCGCCTCTTTCCCGGATACCGGAGAATTGAATACCTTCCTCACTTCTGCCATGAAATCCTCCAGATGACAACAAATGACGGATTGTTGCTCCCAAACTGCCGTAGCCCAGGAGAGCGCCCTTCCCGACATTAGCGTAATAACATCCGCTATCTTAGATTGGTCTGAAGGAAGCGTAGATGGCTTTAGCTCATAAATAAGAGAGCACTGAGAAAGAAAACCCTGGCAGGTACCAGGATCCCCAGAATATCACTCCGGAGGAGGTAAGCAGGGTTCTCGGGGAGCCGGGGTAGGCTGTACAAGCTCACCACTAATAGGGGGAAAAATTACTGGGTGGTTGGGGTTTCTCAGAGGTAGCAGGCAGCCTCTGAGCTGACTCCCTGATTTGCTCTATAATCTCCTTATAAACCCCTGGTCAGGGCGTTCCGTCAAGAAACGGAGCCCTTCCAGAAGGTCCTGTAACAGCTCCTCATGTCTCCCAATAGTGGCTCCCTGCAGGGAGACAGCTTGGCGGAGCTGGTCCAAGTCTGCTGGGTCTGTCATTGCCAGTTCGTACTGTAAGGTCACAAGGCGAGACCCAGATGCAGACACAGGAGGCAGATGGTTAGAGTCTGTGTAGTTTATTTATAATCCAAAAGGAGTAGGCAAGAGAATGGTCGTGGACAGGCAAAAGGTCAAAACCAGATTCTGAGTCCAAGAGGTAAAGAGTGGCAGACAGGCTTGAAGTCAGGGCAGGCAGAAGGGTCAGGCAGGCAGGTACTAAGTCCAGTAAAAACAGGCAAGGGTCAAAACCGGGAAGACTAGAAAAAGAAAATAGAAAACAGGAGCATGGGAAAACACGCTGCTTGACTTGAACACATACAAGACGAACTGGCACAGAGAGACAGGAAACACAGGGATAAATACACTGGGGAAATAAGCGACATCTGGAGGAGGTGGAGACAATCACAAGAACAGGTGAAACAGATCAGGGCGTGACAAGTTGTAGTTGAAGACTACTGAGATTTGATACTCTTTAGGGTTGTGTGGTAAAAGAGTTTGATATTTTGATTGTATGATTGAGACTGGGTTTACACTACACTTTTATGAATGGACAAACATTGCGTGACTAAGGTCACTTGAGTTCACTGAACTCCTCTACCGGGCTGGAATCTTTTAGGCCTGAGGTACAGGACTTTTCTTGAGGAACCAGAGCTCATTGTTTGTTATATTATTATGTGTGATCATTTATGTTGGTAATACAACCCATGCAAAATAACAGTTGTTTGAAGTAATGTCCAATGTTTTAAGGATATATGAAAAGTGTATGTCCATACTGACTTTTACATGAGTCCTTCGTATTGGTGTAGACTTCACAGACCAGATGGGACTCATTCCCTGACAAACAAAAAGGAGAAAGCAATATTTTCTCTGGTAGGCACAACCTACCTGGCACCCCTACAAAAATAACCACAAGTCAAAACCAATACAGTCTGTGCCTGCCAATGTATGTGTGTAGAGTACTCTTTGTCTGTCAGATTTACAAGCCCAATAGTGTGAATTGTAGTCAAACAATTTAAAGTCAGGTTGAGTGTGAATTCCATATCGCCCGGAGGATATACTGTGTGTGCATGTGCAGGCTAATGTGACTGTCACCGATATCTGTCTGAGGTGCTACATCTTCCAGCTGTGAAATTGACGTGATGTGCATTATATTATTAGGTGTTGAAATCTGGAGCTATTTAACAATTTACCTGTGAAATTGCAGCTAAGCAGTCCCTAACCTTCCTTACTAAAGTGTGGTAATGATCTCTACCTTTGTGTGTGTGTGTGTGTGTGTGTGTGTGTGTGTGTGTGTGTGTGTGTGTGTGTGTGTGTGTGTGTGTGTGTGTGTGTGTGTGTGTGTGTGTGTGTGTGTGTGTGTGTGTGTGTGTGTGTGTGTGTGTGTGTGTGTGTTTGATGTCATGACTAAGTTATGATTCCAGTCATGCTGCCAGTGGCTGTCATCTCACGCTGCAATATCAGCCATCTCCATCTTCAAGCCTCTTTATCTTTGAATCAACAGCTAGGGATCAGGGTGTGTGTGTGTGTGTGTGTGTGTGTGTGTGTGTGTGTGTGTGTGTGTGTGTGTGTGTGTGTGTGTGTGTGTGTGTGTGTGTGTGTGTGTGTGTGTGTGTTGGTGCATGTGTATGCTATTCACAGAGGTGTATGATGTAGAAGCCATCCAAAGCTCCCAATCACCACAGTTCATCCCAGAGATGGATTTAGGGACCAGATCAGTGTTATGTTTGATGTTCTCAGGGGTCCTGGCAGGCACAGCTAACACCCTCTGCTTTCTCATCAAACACCTGCTAAAGAGATGGTTATCGCCAAGAAGACGGGACATTTCAGAGCTGTGTGTGTGTGTGTGTGTGTGTGTGTGTGTGTGTGTCACGCTCCAAGGCCAGAGCAGACAGGATATTAGTTGTCACCACAGAGGGTAGGGCAGGACTGTTGGGATCTTAGCTGATAAAAAATGACTTCAATAATTAAAGGTTTTGTCTTCTGGTGTCCCTGTCAGTCATCCCCTTCCCACCTCCTTTTTCATCCTCTCCTCCTCCCTCTCTCCTCCCCCCTGCACAGAGTGTTGTCCCAAACAGCTCATCTGGGGTGGTAAGTGCCATTATGAGAGTGTCCTGTGTGTGTGTGGTCCTTGTGGGAGTGTGTGTCCTGTCGGCAGATGTCTGGGCTGAGCTAAAAGCTCAATGGCCTCAGGCCGTCCTTCCCTCCTTTATGGAGCATGACAACTTTAGAGGGAGGGATGGAGGGCTGGAGGGAGGAGAAGGTAGACAAGGAGAGGGCTGAACAATGGTGGGGATAGATGGTGGGGATAGATGGAAAAAGAGGTGTTGTGGTGTCTGTCTGTGGGATGTGGTTTGGGATGGAGCATTATAAACGACACATATGAACGTCAATTGGCAAAAGTACCATCAACCACACTCAAATCAAATTTTATTGGTCGCGTACACATGGTTAGCAGATGTTAATATGGCTGAGATCCCGTTAACGGGATCGACTTGACAACAGACAGTGAAAGTGCAGGGCGCCAAATTCAAACAACAGAAATCTCATAATTAAAATTCCTCAAACATACAAGAATTTTGTTAATCCCACCACAGTTTCCGATTTCAAAAAGGCTTTGCGACGAAAGCACACCTTCTGATTATGTTAGGTCAGTACCTAGTCACAAAAAACACAGCCATTTTTCAAGCCAAAGAGAGGAGTCACAAAAAGCAGAAATAGAGATAAAATGAATCACTAACCTTTGATGATCTTCATCAGATGACACTCATAGGACTTCATGTTACACAATACATGCATGTTTTGTTTGATAAAGTTCATATTCATATAAAAAAACTGAGTTTACATTGGCACGTTACATTCACTAGTTCCAAAAACATCCAGTGATAGTGCATAGCCACATCGTTTCAACAGAAATACTCATCATAAATGTAGATGATAATACAAGTTATAGACATGGAATTATAGATATACCTCTCCTTAATGCAATGTGTCAGATTTCAAAAAAGCTTTACGGAAAAAGCAAACCATGCAATAATCTGAGACGCAGCTCAGAACAATAGTAAAATTAGCCGCCATGTTGGAGTCAACAGAAACCAGAAAATACATGATAAATGTTTCCTTACCTTTGATGAACTTCATCAGAATGCAGTCCTAGGAATCCCAGGTCCACAATAAATGCTTGATTTGTTCGATAATGTTCGTTATTTATGTCCAATTAGCTACTTTGGTTAGCGCGTTTGGTAAAAAATTCCAAAGTCACAAAGCGCGTCCACTATAATGTGACGAAATGTCCAAAAGTTCCGTAGCAGTCAGTAGAAACATGTCAAACGATGTATTGAATCAATCTTTAGAATGTTGTTAACATACATCTTAAATAACGTTCCAACCGGAAAATTACATTGACTTCAGTTGAGCGATGGAACGGAGTTGCCTCTACGTGAACGCGCGTGTTCAATGCGTGGTCACCTCATGGCAGTGGTGAATCATAACTGTCTCAATCGGCCCTCCTTCACATTAGAATCATCAGACAAAGTTCTATTGACTGTTGACATCTAGTGGAAGCCGTAGGAAGTGAAAACTCATCCATATCTCGCTGTAATTTCAATGGGATCTTGGTTGAAAATCTACCAGCCTCAGAAAAAATCCAAACAGGAAGTGGAACTTCTCAGGTTTTTGCCTGCCATATGAGTTATGTTATACTCACAGACATAAGTCAAACAGTTTAAGAAACTTCAGAGTGTTTCCTATCCAATACTAATAATAATATTCATATATTAGCAGCTATGACTGAGGAGCAGGCCGTTTACTTTGGGCACCTCTGTGCACCTTTCATCCAAGCTACTCAATACTGCCCCTGCAGCTATAAGAAGTTAATGACGAGTTTGGAGGGTACTATGGTGTTAAATGCTGAGCTGTAGTCAATGAACAGCATTCTTACATAGGTATTCCTCTTGTCCAGATGGGACAGGGGTAGTGTGCCGTGTGATGGTGATTGCATCGTCAGTAGAACCTTTGGGGCGGTCAGCAAATCGGAGTGGGTCTATGGTATCAGGTAGGGTGGAGGTGATTTGATCCTTGACTAGTCTCTCAAAGCACTTCATGATGACAGAAGTGAGTGCAATGGGGCGATAGTCATTTAGTTCAGTTACCTTCGCTTTCTTGGTAACAGGAACAATGGTGGCTATCTTAAAGCATGTGGGGACAACAGCCTGGGATAGGGATTGGTTGAATATGTCCGTAAACACACCAGCCAGCTCGTCTGCGTATGCTCTGAGGACACAGCTAGGGATGCCTTCTGGGCCGGCAGCCTTGCGAGGGTTAACACGTTTAAATATTTTACTCACGCTGGCCGCAGAGGAGAGCCGACAGGCTTTGGTAGAGGGCTGTGTCAGTGGCACTGTATTGTTCTCAAAGCAAGCAAAGAAGTTGTTTAATTTGTCTGGGAGCAAGACGTCAATGTCCTCGACGGGGCTGGTTTTCTTTTGGTAATCCGCCATTGACTGTAGACCCTGATACATACGTCTCATGTTTGAGCCGTTGCATTGCGGTTCTACTTTGTCTCCATACTGACGCTTTGCTTGTTTGATTGCCTTGCGGAGGGAATAGCTGCACTGTTTGTATTCGGTCATGTTTCCAGTCGCCTTGCCATGATTAAAGTGGTGGTTCGCACTTTCAGTTTCGTGTGAATGCTGCCATCAATCCACGGTTTCTGGTTAGGGAACGTTTTAATAGTCACATAGGGTACGACATCTCCGATGCACTTGCTAATAAACTCACTCACCGAGTCAGCGTATACAGTTGAAGTTGGAAGTTTACATACACCTTAGCCAAATACATTTAAACTCAGTTTTTCACAATTCCTGACATTTAATCCTAGAAACAATTCCCTGTTTTAGGTCAGCTAGGATCACCACTTTATTTTAAAAATGTGAAATGTCAGAATAATAGTAGAGAATGATTCATTCCAGCTTTTATTTATTTCATCACATTCCCAGTGGGTCAGAAGTTTACATACACTCAATTAGTACTTGGTAGCATTGCCTTTAAATTGTTTAACTTGGGTCAAACACTTTGGGTAGCCTTCCACAAGCTTCCCATAATAAGTTGGGTGAATTTTGGCCCAATCCTCCTGACAGAGCTGGTGTAACAGAGTCAGGTTTGTAGGCCTCCTTGCTCGCACACACTTTTTCAGTTCTGCCCACACATTTTCTATAGGATTGAGGTCAGGGCTATGTGATGGCCACTCCAATTCCTTGACTTTGTTGTCCTAAAACCATTTTGCCACAACTTTGGAAGTATGCTTGGGGTCATTGATGATTTGGAAGACCAAGCTTTAACTTTCTGACTGATGTCTTGAGATGTTGCTTCAATATATCCACATAATTTTCCTACCTCATAGTGGCATCTATTTTGTGAAGTGCACCAGTCCCTTCTGCACCAAAGCAGCCCCGCAACATGATGCTACCACCCCCGTGCTCCAAGGTTGGGATGATGTTCTTCAGCTTGCAAGCTTCCCCCTTTTTCCTCAAAACATAACGATGGTCATTATGCCAAACAGTTATATTTTTGTTTCATCAGACCAGAGGACATTTCTCCAAAAAGTACGATCTTTGTCCCCATGTGCAGTTGCAAACCATAGTCTGGCTTTTTTATGGCAGTTTTGGAACAGTGGTTTCTTCCTTGCTGAGCGGCCTTTCAGGTTATGTCGATATAGGACTCGTTTTACTGTTTTTATAGATACTTTTGTACCTGTTTCCTCCAGCATCTTCACAAGGTCCTTTGCTGTTGTTCTGGGATTGATTTGCACGTTTCGCTCCAAAGTACGTTCATCTCTAGGAGACAGAATGCATCTCCTTCCTGAGCGGTATGATGGCTGCGTGGTCCTAGGGTGTTTATACATGCATACTATTGTTTGTACAGATGAACGTGGTACCTTCAGGCGTTTGGAAATTGCTCCCAAGGATGATCCAGACTTGTGGACGTCAACATTTTTTTTCTGTGGTCTTGGCTGATTTCTTTTGATTTTACCATTATGTCAAGCAAAGAGGCACTGAATTGACTCAAATGATGTCAATTAGCCTATCAGAAGCTTTTAAACCCATTACATAATTTTCTGGAATTTTCCAAGCTGTACAGTCAACTTAGTGTATGTAAACTTCTGACCCACTGGAATTGTGATACAATGAATTACAAGTGAATTAATCTGTATGTAAACAATTGTTGGAAAAATTACTTGTGTCATGCACAAAGTAGATGTCCTAACCGACTTTACAAAACTATAGTTTGTCAACAAGAAGTTGGTGGATCTGTTGAAAAAGGAGTTTTAATGACTCCAACCTAAGTGTATGTAAACTTCCGACTTCAACTGTACATCAATGTTGTTGTCTGAGGCTATCCGGGGACATATCCCAGTCCACGTGAGCGAAGCAATCTTGAAGCGTGGAATCCGATTGGTCAGACCAGAATTGTATTGACCTAAGCACGGGCGTTTCCTGTTTTAGTTTCTGTCTGTAGGATGGGAGCAACAAAATGGAGTCATGGTGAGACTTGCCGAAGGCAGGGCGGGGGAGGGCTTTGTCTGCATCGCTGAAGTTCGTGTAGCAATGATCCAGAATGCTACCAGCTCATGTCGCACATTCGATATGCTGATAGAATTTTGGAAGTATTGTTCTTAGGTTAGCTTTGTTAAAATCCCCAGCTACAATAAATGCATCCTCGGGATGTATGGTTTCCAGCTTGCATAGAGTCCAGTGAAGTTCTTTCAGGGCCGACGAAGGATCTGCTTGGGGGGGTGGGGGTATACGACTGTGATTATGATCGAAGAGAATTCTCTTGGAAGATAATGCGGTCGGCATTTGATTGTAAGGAATTCTAGGTCAGGTGAACAGGACTTGAGTTCCTGTATGTTGTTGTGAATACAACATGAGTCGTTAATCATAAGGCATACACCCCCGCCCTTCTTCTTACCAGAGAGATGTTTGTTTCTGTCGGAGCGATGCGTGAAGAAACCGGGTGGCTGTACCGACCCTGACAACATATACAGAGTGAGCCATGTTTCCGTGAAACAGAGAATGTTACAATCTCTGATGTCTCTCTGGATGGCAACTCGTGCCCTAATTTCGTCCACCTTGTTATCTAGAGATTGGACATTGGTGAGTAATATGCTCGGAAGCGGTGGATGGTGTGCTCGCCTTCTGAGTCTGACCAGTAGGCCGCTCCATCTGCCTCTCCTGTGGCGACCACGTTATTTTGGGTCGGCCTCTGGGATAAGATCGCATGTCCAGGGTGGTCCAAAGGATACGCTTCAGGAAAGACGTATTCCTGGTCGTAATGGTGGTAAATTGACATCACTTTAATATCCAATAGTTCTTCCCGGCTGTATGTAATAACACATGAGATTTTCTGGGCTAACAATGTAAGAAATAATACATAAAATAACAAATAACTGCATAGATTTCTAAGGACCTGAAACAAGGCGACCATCTCTGATAGCGCCATTGCGCATTCTGTGTTGACTCAGTGTATATGGATGGAGGATAGGAACACATAGGAGAATATTATGAAAAGGAGGGGAGAAAAGAGAGTGAGCTGCAGAGATTTCTCCAGCAGTCAGACCAACACTCCACTCCACACAAGTGAAGTCGGTGTTAACTCAAGCACTCAACTACAGCATACCGCCCCCCCCCCCCCCCGCAAAGACACTGCAAAGATGGAACACAGTACCAGTCACCCTTTACTGTGATCCGGACCCAGTCATCCATATTATGTGAAGAATGTGCAGATAATGGTGGATAACTGAGGGGCCTCTGGGAAAACACCCACACTGACAGAGGAGCATCCTTAAAAGGCTTAGCTCGGTCTCCAGCCATCCATACTGTGTGGAGAGCGTGTGTGTGGCGTTTTGTTGATAGCGAAGGGGCTGCTAAGAGCACTGCAGTATAGCCGGCTGAACCCAAACGGAGAAAATGAGCATCAGAGTGGTAGAGTGGTACACGTTGAGTCTGTAATCAGCCATCAGAGACACTCAGACAAATTATTTCATTTTGCTACAGTGAATACAGTGTCTTATAAGCCCATGTGGGCTGTGCATCCTTGCATGACACTAATAATAAAATCAATCGCACATGAATCTAATTTCAGGATCTCTGTGTGTGTGTGTGTGTGTGTGTGTGTGTGTGTGTGTGTGTGTGTGTGTGTGTGTGCGTGTGTGCGTGTGTGCGTGTGTGCGTGTGTGCGTGTGTGCGTGTGTGCGTGCGTGCGTGCGTGCGTGTGTGTGTACCCTCTCTTTGCTGCTCACTCTAAACTGTAGAATCACCAATCTGGGCCCTCTCCTCTCCAGAGACACAATCAGTTTTTAACCACTCCTCATAAACAGCCCATCTGTGGTCCTTGGTTAAGTTGCTTGGACCAGCCGGCCCCCAGAAACAGCCCAGAATAATTCAGCCGAGATCAAAACAGACAACAATGATCTAAGGTCAGTTTTGTGATTTCCCCCTTGTGGTCATAGGATTAGGAGAGGGTAAAGCAGGTCCTAGATCAGTGCCCACGGGAGGAACGCTTCCTGTCTAGACTGGAACAGTGCTGGTTCCATTACTGTTATCTGTCAGAATGTGTCAGAGTTCTGAGTTCCAATTACAGGAGCAGAGAGATGAGGAGGAGAGGAAGAGCGAGGAAGAGAGGAAGAGGTGTGCACTGATGGGTGACTCACCCTGAGGATCGTCAATGGGACACAATATTCCCCAGCGCTACACACAGAAATGGAAGGGTCTGCACTGACTGCACGTATTGGACAGATTTTACCCTGATACGACAATTCATATGGACCGATTTACAGGAAACTCTCATTGCCTGAGGGGTGAGACGTGTTTTGTTCAGTTGTGGTTCCGTTGATTACTAAATGCACAACACCTGGTTGTTGGTAGTCGGTTTGGCTGGCAATGAGATGCCGTATGGAAATCATCAGGTGCAACAAATTGACGGCGTTGATCTTTAAAGTGACGCACCTGCATCTGCAGGAGTCGTGAAGGAGTTACGTTCCATTGCAAAGCAACCAGATACTTTTCCTGGTTGTCACTGCTAACTAATTGTCTTGTCATGTCATCATTTCAGTGTATCCAAGCCCTATTACAGCATGTCATATGAATGTTTCTATCTACTTTGAGCTGACTGTTGAACCAGACCCAGTTGTTTGGCTGTGGTGTGATGAAGGCGTGAGAGCAATGTGATATGCTGCTCCGCTCTCATCTCCTCCTTCCACAGTCATTAAGCTGTGAGCTGATTTGATGAGAAATATATCTCTGTCTTTGCCTGGCTCGCTTTTTGTCTGTTTTTCTCTCCTCTGCTCTTTTTATTGCCATATTTTTCTTTCTCTCTTCCCTGTCCCCCCTTCTCATATCTTTATCTCACTCCCTTTTCTATCCCCCCTCCCTCGCTCTCTGTGTTTAATAACGGTAGTATCCAGTGAAGTGTCAGAAGGTGACAGTTTCGGGAGAGTGGGAGAGCACAGAGGGAGAACACAGGCTGACAGAGTAGATTATGTTAGCCGGGTCTGTCCAGGGAATTCTGCCATGGAGTAACTTGTTCCTGGTCTGTAAATGAGCTTACTAGGCTGTGAGCTGTCTGGAGAAGTTCCGACAGATGTACTAGATCAATTCTACCTTCCGTGCCAGCTTCCGAGTAAAAGAGCCAGAACCTTCCTGGCTTATTGATGTTTCTTTCTAAAGACCTTGGACCTATTGGATTTGAAGAGAATAAAACACTTCATGAATGGGAACTTTCTCATTGATTCCCACGATCGTGTTAGACTATTGTCTTTTTATTAAGTTATTTTTTGCCATGCAATGCGGATTTTAGATTAGGTGGAAGTGTTTTTAGTGAGTGTTTGGCCATCATTTCCAGCTGAGAGAGAGAAAACGAGACAGGAAAGGAGAGGAGGGTAAGAGAAAGAGGGAGGGAATATAAGAAGGTCAGAGAAGACATTGTCAAGGAGTTGTTCTGTTTGCACCTTGTGAAAGAGTCATACATTGAACGTAAGAGCACTACGATATATTTAAGAGCAATACGATGTATTTAAGCTCAACAAAAATCCAGCTTAAAACACTGCGAATGCTCTTACCTCGCCCATTTTTCCCGCAAGCTGCTTTTTCACATTGCCAGAGAGCGATAATTGCAATGCTGTGTACCAAGAATGACCCATACTATCTGTTTGTCTATCTACCTTAGGCTATAGTGTTTATTCTGTAATGTAACCTGAAGTAGAGCGGGGGAAGATAGTCACCTGGGTGTGTGAAAGGCAGCGGGAGATATAGCTATTGAAGAGAGAAGGCCACTGGAGCATACGTAGCGTGTCAAATGGCACCCTACTGCTTATATAGCACTCTACTTTTGACCGAGGCCCATAAGGCTCTGGTCAAAAGTAATGCACTATGTATTGGACAGCAGGAGCGGTAGAGATACTCTTAATGATCGGCTATGAAAAGCCAACTGACATTTACTCCTGAGGTGCTGACTTGCTGCACCCTCGACAACTACTGCGATTATTATTATTTGACCATGCTGGTCATTTATGAACATTTGAACATCTTGGCCATGTTCTGTTATAATCTCCACCCGGCACAGCCAGAAGAGGACTGGCCACCCCTCATAGCCTGGTTCCTCTCTAGGTTTCTTCCTAGGTTTTGGCCTTTCTAGGGAGTTTTTCCTAGCCACCGTGCTTCTACACCTGCATTGCTTGCTGTTTGGGGTTTTAGGCTGGGTTTCTGTACAGCACTTTGAGATATCAGCTGATGTAAGAAGGGCTATATAAATACATTTGATTTGATTTGATTTATGGAATAGTGTGCCGTTTGGACAAACCCCAGCTGTAGTGTTACACATTGCTTCAGTCCACAGACATTAGAGACCCTGTACTGTGAGGATGTTTAGTAAAATAGAGTGTGGCTGCTTATACAGTAGATCATGTGTTAGCAATGGAGAGCTAGCCTTGTAGTTCAACCAGGAATAAATCTGTATTTCTTTTTGTTCTTCACAGGCACTGATAAGCCTCTTCTCCTTCCTCCTGGTGTGGTTCTGATCCGGTTCAGTTCTGATCTGAGCGTGAGAATGGTGCGTTTGCTGATTCTGTTGAGCCTCAGCTCTTTAGCTCTGAGCTACGCTGTCGGTAAGTTCTCCCTCTCTCTCTCTTTTTGTTATATATTCTGTTTACCCTCCCTCCTCTCCACTCATCTCCTCCTGTCTTCTCTATTTCCCTCTCCTCCCTTTACTCTTTTATTCTCCTTACCCTATGTTCCAATGTCAGTTCCGTTCCTCCTCACATCACCACTTACTGTCAGATCTCCTCTCACGTCCACTCCATTAGTTCGAATCTTTCAATACTACCAAGGAATGTGGCTACTGTCAGTCCTGGATGGTGAATTGGATAAAATGACATTTCCATAAAAGTGCTGTTCACTTCCTGAATTGACTAGTAAATTAGGATGGACTTCAGCTCCAGGCTACTTCCCCATCAATATGAACACATCCACTATATCAGTCGTTGTTATTAAAATCTCCCTCTCCCACCCACATGCAACCTCTTTCAGTTATTGTGCTTCCCTATCCCCCACTGCCTCTCACTCCAGACACGTACACACACTCAACATGACCATGCATCTTATCAGATTGATGGTTTGGTGTGCCTTGGGTGGGTTTGAGGGTTGAGTGTGTGTCTGGAGAACCAAAAGTAAGGGTTCTGCGCCTCTGGGGGGCTTCAGGCCAGATTAAAATTTCATGTTGTTATTTTAGACCAGCGGGCACAAGGGATTCCATTTTTTTATTTTCTTTTTTTATTTGACGACAGAGTTGAAATAATTCAGCGATCTCATGAATGATAGATGAAGATGGTGTAGCGTTCCTTTGTTCAAATGAACAAGATTTTCCACTGTTGCCAAATGTGCAGTTACGCATAGTCAATCCCTGTGGACAGCACACAGTCCATGAAATTGTAATTATTAGCCTCATCAATGCTCCGTTGGACTGTTGATGAAGTGAATCACACACACACACACACACACACACACACACACACACACACACACACACACACACACACACACACACACACACACACACACACACACACACACACACACACACACACACACACACACACACACACAGTACAAACAAAACGTAGTATAGTATTAATCAATACTCAACATGAATGAGGAGTCACACATACATAAACTCAGTAAAAAATTAAACGTCCCTTTTTCAGGACCCTGTCTTTCAAAGATAATTCATAAAAATCCAAATAACTTCACAGATCTTCATTGTAAAGGGTTTAAACACTGTTTCCCATGCTTGTTCAATGAACCATAAACAATTAATGAACATGGACCTGTGGAATGGTCGTTAAGACACTAACAGCTTACAGACGGTAGGCAATTAAAGTCACAGTTATAAAAATTTAGGACACTAAAGAGGCCTTTTTTCTACTGATTCTGGAAAAACACCAAAAGAAAGATGCCTAGGGTCCCTCATCATCTGCGTGAACGTGCCTTAGGCATGCTGCAAGGAGGCATGAGGACTGCAAATGTGGCCAGGCAATAAATTGCAATGTTCGTACTGTGAGACGCCTAAGACAGCGCTACAGGGAGACCAGACAAACAGCTGATCGTCCTCGTAGTGGCAGACCACGTGTAACAACACCTACACAGGATCGGTACAACGGAACAATACACCTGCGGGACAGATACAGGATGGCTACAACAACTGCCCGATTTACACCTGGAACGCACAATCCCTCCATCAGTGCTCAGACTGTCCGCAATAGGTTGAGAGAGGCTGGACTGAGGGCTTGTAGGCCTGTTGTAATGCAGGTCCTCACAAGACATCACCGGCAACAATGTCACCTGTGGGCACAAACCCACCGTCGCTGGATCAGACAGGACTGGCAAAAAGTGCTCTTCACCGACGAGTCGCGGTTTTGTCTCACCAGGGGTGATGGTCGGATTCGCTTTTATCGTCGAAGGAATGAGCGTTACACCAAGGCCTGTACTCTGGAGAGGGTCCGTCATGGTCTGGGGCGTTGTGTCACAGCATCATTGGACTGAACTTGTTGTCATTGCAGGCAATCTTAATGCTGTGTGTTACAGGGAAGACATCCTTCTCCCTCATGTGGTACCCTTCCTGCAGCCTCATCCTGACATGACCCTCCAGCATGACAATGCCACCAGCCATACTGCTCTTTCTGTGCGTGATTTCCTGCAAGACAGGAATGTCAGTGTTCTGCCATGGCCAGCGAAGAGCCCGTAACTCAATCACATTGAGCACGTCTGGGACCTGTTGGATCGGTGGATGAGGGCTAGGGCCATTCCCCCCATAAATGTTAGAGAACTTGCAGATGCCTTGGTGGAAGAGTGTGGTAACATCTCACAGCAAAGACTGGCAAATCTGGTGCAGTCCATGAGGAGGAGATGCACTGCAGTACTTAATGCAGCTGGTGGCCACACCAGATACTTACTGACTGTTACTTTTGATTTTGACCCCCCCTCTTTGTTCAAGGACACATTATTGTGTGTGCTTATTACAATTTCTGTCAGTCACATGTCTGTGGAACTTGTTCAGTTTATGTCTCAGTTGTTGAATCTTGTTATGTTCATACAAATATTTACACATGTTAAGTTTGCTGAAAATAAACGCAGTTGACAGAGAGAAGACGTTTTTATTTTTTTGCTGAGTATACATACATACTCTGGCAAAAGATGCAATGCCACAGAAACCCAGAAACAGACACACACACTCATGCATCCCAATGGACACACTTTGACACGTAGTATGTGTTAACTTTCAATGCTCAGTAAACAAGAAGTGAATAACATACACAGACAATCACATACAACGCCAAACACATACTGAAACATGTCCCAATAGACACATTTTGAAGAAAAAAAATGCTCTATTCAATTGAGCTGAATTTCAAACACACCTACCTACACAAGAGATCACTCCAGAGATTCAAGTCGAAATGTAAAAATGTTGCAGGTCCCCAGGAAGTTGGAAGATGCTGTCAAAACCGTCCACTGTCGGCAAAAATAAAGAAATTCAACATTTGCAGTTTCCATCAGGCCTATCGTGCCATTTTCTCCCCCAACATTCTTTACTTTTATCGCCCCCAGAAACGTCCTTTTACTCTCTTTTCTAGACGACAAATTCTCATAGCTTTTAGCCGTACCCTTATCCTACTCCTCCTCTGTTCCTCTGGTGATGTAGAGGTGAATCCAGGCTCTGCAGTGCCTAGCTCCACTCCTATTCCCCAGGCGCTCTCTTTTGATGACTTCTGTAACCGTAATAGCCTTGGTTTCATGGATGTTAACATTAGAAGCCTCCTCCCTAAGTTTGTTTTATTCACTGCTTTAGCACACTCTGCTAACCCGGATGTTTTAGCCGTGTCTGAATCCTGGCTTAGGAAGACCATCAAAAATTCTGACATTTTCATCCCTAACTACAACATTTTCAGACAAGATAGAACGGCCAAAGGGGGCTGTGTTGCAATCTACTGCAAAGGTAGCCTGCAGAGTTCTGTCCTACTATCCAGGTCTGTTCCAAAACAAATTGAACTTCTAACTTCTACTTTTAAAAATCCACCTCTCTAAAAACAAGTCTCTCAGCGTTGCCGCCTACTATAGACCACCCTCTGTCCCCAGCTGTGCTCTGGACACCATATGTGAACTGATTGCCCCCCATCTATTTTCAGAGCTTGTGCTGCTAGGTGACCTAAACTGGAACATGCTTAACACCTCAGCCATCCTACAATCTAAGCTTGATGCCCTCAATCTTACACAAATGATCAATGAACCTACCAGGTACCACCCCAAAGCCGTAAACACGGGCACCCTCATAGATATCATCCTAACCAACTTGCCCTCTAAATACACCTCTGCTGTTTTCAACCAAGATCTCAGCGATCACTGCCTCATTGCCTGCATCCGTAATGGGTCAGCGGTCAAACGACCTCCACTCATCACTGTCAAACGCTCCCTGAAACACTTCAGCGAGCAGGCCTTTCTAATCGACCTGGCCGGGGTATCCTGGAAGGATATTGATCTCATCCCGTCAGTAGAGGATGCCTGGTTATTTTTTTTAAATGCCTTCCTCACCATCTTAAATTAGCATGCCCCATTCAAGAAATTTAGAACCAGGAACAGATATAGCCCTTGTTTCTCTCCAGACCTGACTGCCCTTAACAAACACAAAAACATCCTATGGCGTTCTGCATTAGCATCGAACAGCCCCCGTGATATGCAACTTTTCAGGGAAGCTAGAAACCAATATACACAGGCAGTTAGAAAAGCCAAGGCTAGCTTTTTCAAGCAGAAATTTGCTTCCTGCAACACAAACTCAAAAAAGTTCTGGGACACTGTAAAGTCCATGGAGAATAAGAACATCTCCTCCCAGCTGCCCACTGCACTGAAGATAGGAAACACTGTCACCACCGACAAATCCACTATAATTGAAAATTTCAATAAGCCTTTTTCTACGGCTGGCCATGCTTTCCACCTGGCTACCCCTACCCCGGTCAACAGCACTGCATCCCCACAGCTACTCGCCCAAGCCTTCCCCATTTCTCCTTCTCCCAAATCCAGTCAGCTGATGCTCTAAAAGAGCTGCAAAATCTGGACCCCTACAAATCAGCCGGGCTAGACAATCTGGACCGTCTCTTTCTAAAATTATCTGCCAAAATTTTTGCAACCCCTATTACTAGCCTGTTCAACCTCTCTTTCGTGTCGTCTGAGATTCCCAAAGATTGGAAAGCAGCTGCGGTCATCCCCCTCTTCAAAGGGGGGGACACTCTTGACCCAAACTGCTACAGACCTATATCTATCCTACCCTGCCTTTCTAAGGTCTTCGAAAGCCAAGTCAACAAACAGATTACAGACCATTTTGAATCCCACCATACCTTCTCCGCTATGCAATCTGGTTTCAGAGCTGGTCATGGGTGCACCACAGCCACGCTCAAGGTCCTAAACGATATCTTAACCGCCATCGATAAGAAACAATACTGTGCAGCTGTATTCATTGACCTGGCCAAGGCTTTCGACTCTGTCAATCACCACATCCTCATCGGCAGACTCGACAGCCTTGGTTTCTAAAATGATTGCCTCGCCTGGTTCACCAACTACTTCTCTGATAGAGTTCAGTGTGTCAAATCGAAGGGTCTGTTGTCCGGGCCTCTGGCAGTCTCTATGGGGGTGCCACAGGGTTCAATTCTTGGACCGACTCTCTTCTCTGTATACATCAATGATGTCGCTCCTGCTGCTGGTGATTCTCTGATCCACCTCTACGCAGACGACACCATTCTGTATACTTCTGGCCCTTCTTTGGACACTGTGTTAACAACCCTCCAGGCGAGCTTCAATGCCATACAACTCTCCTTCCGTGGCCTCCAATTGCTCTTAAATACAAGTAAAACTAAATGCATGCTCTTCAACCGATCTCTGCCTGCACCTGCCCGCCTGTCCAACATCACTACTCTGGACGGCTCTGACTTAGAATATGTGGACAACTACAAATACCTAGGTGTCTGGTTAGACTGTAAACTCTCCTTCCAGACTCACATCAAACATCTCCAATCCACAGTTAAATCTAGAATTGGCTTCCTATTCCGCAACAAAGCATCCTTCACTCATGCTGCCAAACATACCCTTGTAAAACTGACCATCCTACCAATCCTCGACTTCGGTGATGTCATTTACAAAATAGCCTCCAATACCCTACTCAATAAATTGGATGCAGTTTATCACAGTGCCATCCGTTTTGTCACCAAAGCCCCATATACTACCCACCACTGCGACCTGTATACTCTCGTTGGCTGGCCCTCGCTTCATACTCATCGCCAAACCCACTGGCTTCAGGTCATCTACAAGACCCTGCTAGGTAAAGTCCCCCTTTTCTCAGCTCGCTGGTCACCATAGCAACACCCACCTGTAGCACACGCTCCAGCAGGTATATCTCTCTGGTCACCCCCAAAACCAATTCTTCCTTTGGCTGCCTCTCCTTCCAGTTCTCTGCTCCCAATGACTGGAACGAACTACAAAAATCTCTGAAACTGGAAACACGTATCTCCCTCACTAGCTTTAAGCACCAGCTGTCAGAGCAGCTCATAGATTACTGCACCTGTACATAGCCCATCTATAATTTAGCCCAAACAACTACCTCTTTCCTTACTGTATTTTTTATTTATTTATTTTGCTCCTTTGCACCCCATTATTTCTATCTCTACTTTGCACATTCTTCCACTGCAAATCAACCATTCCAGTGTTTTACTTGCTGTATTGTATTTACTTCGCCACCATGGCCTTTTTTTTGCCTTTACCTCCCTTATCTCACCTCACTTGCTCACATTGTATATAGACTTATTTTTCTACTGTATTATTGTTATGCTGATGAATGAGGACCCAAAAGCGACGTAATAGAAACAGAGTCTTTATTCCAGTCTTAAACAAACAATGATTCTCCTGGATATTATCAAAGGTAAATCCAAAACAGGAAACTGAAATCCTCTCGTCAGTAGAGAGGAACGACTGGAGACGCGACCACAGACTGCAGGTCGCTTCAGGAAGGCACAGGCCGTAGCTGACATAGACACCTGCTCACACGCAGCATCTGAAGAAGGCAAAAACACGACAGGGCGGAACAAGGACACAGAACAGCAAACATCAAACAAGAATCCGACAAGGACAGAAGCGGAAAACAGAGGGAGAAATAGGGACTCTAATCAGAGGGCAAAATAGGGGACAGGTGTGAAAGAGTAAATGAGGTCGTTAGGAGAATGAGAAACAGCTGGGAGCAGGAACGGAACGATAGAGAGAGAGAGCGGGAGAGGGAGAGAGGGAGGAGGAGAGAGAGGGATAGAAAGAGGGAAAGAACCTAATAAGACCAGCAGAGGGAAGCACAGGGACAAGACATGATGATCAAAGACAAAACATGACAGTACCCCCCCACTCACCGAGCGCCTCCTGGCGCACTCGAGGAGGAACCCTGGCGGCAACGAAGGAAATCATCAATCAACGAACGGTCCAGCACGTCCCGAGATGGAACCCAACTCCTCTCCTCAGGACCGTAACCCTCCCAATCCACTAAGTACTGGTGACCACGTCCCCGAGAACGCATGTCCATGATCTTCCGTACCTTGTAAATAGGTGTGCCCTCGACAAGGACGGGGGGGGGGGAGGGAAGATGAACGGGGGCGCGAAGAAAAGGCTTGACACAAGAGACATGGAAGACAGGGTGGACGCGACGAAGATGTCGCGGAAGAAGCAGTCGCACAGCGACAGGATTAACGACCTGAGAGACACGGAACGGACCAATGAACCGCGGCGTCAACTTGCGAGAAGCTGTCGTAAGGGAAAGGTTACGAGTGGAAAGCCACACTCTCTGACCGCGACAATACCTAGGACTCTTAATCCTACGTTTATTGGCGGATCTCACAGTCCTCCCCGCAGACGAAGGCAGACCGGTAATAAAGTCTAAGGCGATGTGAGAACATGAACGAGAAGGAATGGGAAGCGGTCTGAGACGACCGGCAGGAGGAGAGTTACCTGACTTAATCTGCGCGCAGTCCGAACAAGCAGCCACGAAACGGCGCGTGTCCCGCTCCTGAGTAGGCCACCAAAACCGCTGGCGAATAGAAGCAAGCGTACCCCGAACGCCGGGGTGGCCAGCTAACTTGGCAGAATGAGCCCACTGAAGAACAGCCAGACGAGTAGAGACAGGAACGAACAGAAGGTTACTAGGACAAGCGCGCGGCGACGCAGTGTGAGTGAGTGCTTGCTTTACCTGTCTCTCAATTCCCCACACAGTCAACCCGACAACACGCCCTTCAGGGAGAATCCCCTCGGGTTCGGTAGAAACCACAGGAGAACTAAAGAGACGGGATAAAGCATCAGGCTTGGTGTTCTTATTTCCCGGACGATAGGAAATCTCGAACTCGAAACGAGCGAAAAACAATGCCCAACGAGCTTGACGTGCATTAAGTCGTTTGGCAGAACAGATGTACTCAAGGTTCTTATGGTCAGTCCAAACGACAAAAGGAACGGTCGCCCCCTCCAACCACTGTCGCCATTCGCCTAAGGCTAAGCGGATGGCGAGCAGTTCGCGGTTACCCACATCATAGTTGCGTTCCGATGGCGACAAGCGATGAGAAAAGTAAGTGCAAGGATGGACCTTATCGTCAGACTGGAAGCGCTGGGACAGAATGGCTCCCACGCCCACCTCTGAAGCGTCAACCTCGACAATGAATTGTTTAGTGACGTCAGGAGTAACAAGGATAGGGGCGGATGTAAAACGCTTCTTGAGGAGATCAAAAGCTCCCTGGGCGGAACCGGACCACTTAAAGCAAGACTTGACAGAAGTCAGAGCTGTGAGAGGGGCAGCCACTTGACCGAAATTACGAATGAAACGCCGATAGAAATTAGCAAAACCGAGAAAGCGCTGTAACTCGACACGTGACTTAGGAACGGGCCAATCGCTGACAGCCTGGACCTTAGCGGAATCCATCTGAATGCCTTCAGCAGACAGATAATCCTCGAGAGCCTTACGTTCGGGAGCCGACAGAGAGAATAGTCTACCCCGAGGGGGAGTGGTCCCCGGAAGGAGATCAATACAACAATCATACGACCGGTGAGGAGGAAGAGAGTTGGCTCTGGACCGACTGAAGACCGTGCGTAGATCCTGATATTCCTCCGGCACTCCTGTCACATCACCAGGTTCCTCCTGAGTAGAGGGGACAGAAGGAACAGGAGGGATAGCAGACATTAAACACTTCACATGACAAGAAACGTTCCAGGATAGGATAGAATTACTAGACCAATTAATAGAAGGATTATGACATACTAACCAGGGATGACCCAAAACAACAGGTGTAACAGGTGAACGAAAAATCAAAAAAGAAATGGTCTCACTGTGGTTACCAGATACTGTGAGGGTTAAAGGTAGTGTCTCACATCTGATACTGGGGAGAGGACTACCATCTAAGGCGAACATGGGTGTGAGCCTCCCTAACTCTCTGAGAGGAATGTCATGTTTCCGAGCCCATGCTTCGTCCATAAAACAACCCTCAGCCCCAGAGTCTATCAAGGCACTGCAGGAAGCAGCCGACCCGGTCCAGCGTAGATGGACCGACAAGGTAGTACAGGATCTTGATGGAGAGACCTGAGTAGTAGCGCTCACCAGTAGCCCTCCGCTTACTGATGAGCTCTGGCCTTTAACTGGACATGACATGACAAAATGTCCAGCAGCACCGCAATAGAAGCAAAGGCGGTTGGTGATTCTCCGTTCCCTCTCCTTAGTCGAGATGTGAATACCTCCCAGCTGCATGGGTTCAGTCTCTGAGCCGATGAGAGAAGATGGTTGAGATGCGGAGAAGGGAAACCCCGTTAACGCGAGCTCTCTTCCACGAGCTCGGTGACGAAGATCTACCCGTCGTTCTATGCGGATGGCGAGAGCAATCAAAGAGTCCACGCTGGAAGGAACCTCCCGGGAGAGAATCTCATCCTTAACCTCAGCGTGGAGTCCCTCCAGAAAACGAGCGAGCAACGCCGGCTCGTTCCAGTCACTGGATGCAGCAAGAGTACGAAACTCTATAGAGTAATCCGTTATGGATCGATCACCTTGACATAGGGAAGCCAGACCCCTGGAAGCCTCCTTCCCAAAAACTGAACGATCAAAGACCCGTATCATCTCCTCCTTAAAGTTCTGATAAACGTTAGAACACTCAGCCCTTGCCTCCCAGATAGCTGTGCCCCACTCCCGAGCCCGACTAGTAAGGAGTGATATGACGTAAGCGATCCGAGCTCTCTCTCCAGAGTATGTGTTGGGCTGGAGAGAGAACACAATATCACACTGGGTGAGAAAGGAGCGACACTCAGTGGGCTGCCCAGAGTAACATGGTGGATTATTAACCCTAGGTTCCGGAGACTCGGAAGACCAGGAAGTAGCTGGTGGTACGAGACGAAGACTCTGAAACTGTCCTGAGAGATCGGAGACCTGAGCGGCCAGGGTCTCAACGGCATGACGAGCAGCAGACAATTCCTGCTCGTGTCTGCCGAGCATTGCCCCCTGGATCTTGACGGCAGTGTTGAGAGAATCCGTAGTCGCTGGGTCCATTACTGGTCGGATCCTTCTGTTATGCTGGTGAATGAGGACCCAAACGCGACGTAATAGAAACAGAGTCTTTATTCCAGTCTTAAACAAACAATGATTCTCCTGGATATTATCAAAGGTAAATCCAAAACAGGAAACTGAAATCCTCTCGTCAGTAGAGAGGAACGACTGGAGACGCGACCACAGACTGCAGGTCGCTTCAGGAAGGCACAGGCCGTAGCTGACATAGACACCTGCTCACACGCAGCATCTGAAGAAGGCAAAAACACGACAGGGCGGAACAAGGACACAGAACAGCAAACATCAAACAAGAATCCGACAAGGACAGAAGCGGAAAACAGAGGGAGAAATAGGGACTCTAATCAGAGGGCAAAATAGGGGACAGGTGTGAAAGAGTAAATGAGGTCGTTAGGAGAATGAGAAACAGCTGGGAGCAGGAACGGAACGATAGAGAGAGAGAGCGGGAGAGGGAGAGAGGGAGGAGGAGAGAGAGGGATAGAAAGAGGGAAAGAACCTAATAAGACCAGCAGAGGGAAGCACAGGGACAAGACATGATGATCAAAGACAAAACATGACAATTATTGACTGTATGTTTGTTTTACTCCATGTGTAACTCTGTGTTGTTGTATGTGTCGAACTGCTTTGCTTTATCTTGGCCAGGTCGCAATTGTAAATGAGAATGTGTTCTCAACTTGCCTACCTGGTTAAATAAAGGTGAAATAAAAATAAATAAAAACTTGCATAAAAACACTGAATGGAAACCTGGTTATAATTCATCATCCACATTTGTCAGGACATTGTAATATATTAAGCTCATTCTAAAATAAAGATGTGATTTGCACAGTGTGCAAGTCTTCAATTTAGACCACAAGTAGTTGAATGAGCTGTTAGTGAAGGGCTGGAACAAAAACCTGTAAACTCCTGTCCCGTGTATAAAAAAACCTGTGACAAAATGTGCCCTAATGTACTGAACAAGCCATGAGATGTCCCTCACTTGGGAATTACTTATTTTGTACAATGGACTGTGTTTTTAGAACTCATGCACATATACAGGAAAACCAATATAAATGTTAACATTTACTCTAAAATTACAAGTGTAAATGCCTCAACACGTTTCTTGTTTTGAAGCTTGGGCATCCAGTGATTGCAGTTCATTTGTCTAAGCCACTGCAAGGAGAGATAAAAGCATCAATAATATTACAATGCAGTTTATAGTGTGTGTGTGTGTGTGTGTGTGTGTGTGTGTGTGTGTGTGTGTGTGTGTGTGTGTGTGTGTGTGTGTGTGTGTGTGTGTGTGTGTGTGTGTGTGTGTGTGTGTGTGTGTGTGTGTGTGTGTGTGTGTATTCCTGTTTAGATATGCATTTATGTAATTATATTGGACATGTTATACTTTATCACATGCCAGTGTTTGTTTTGTATCCAATGCATGTTACATTAGCATTAAAAACAGATGTATTAATAAGGTATAAGTATTCAGACCTTTGCTATGAGACTTGAAATTGAGCTCCGGTGCATACTGTTTCCATCGATTCCCTTGATGTTTCTACAACTTGATTGGAGTCCACTTGTGTTAAGTTCAATTGATTGGACATGAGTTGAAAAGGCACACACCTGTCTATAGAAGGTCCAACAGTTTACAGTGCGTGTCAGAGCAAAAACCAAGCCATGAGGTCAAACAAATTGTCCGTAGAGCTCCGAGACAGGATTGTGTCGAGGCACAGATCTGGGGAAGGGTGCCAAAACATTTCTGCACCATTGAAGTTTCCCATCATTGGCCTCCATCATTCTTAAATGGAAGAAATGTCGAACCACCAAGACTATTCCTAGAGCTGGCTACCCGGCCAAACTGAGCAATCGTGGGAGAAGGGCCTTGGCCAGGGAGGTGACCAAGAACCCTATGGTCACTCTTTCTCCCTTGGAGATTGGAAAGCCTTCCAGAAGGACAACCATCTCTGCATTACTCCACCAATCAGGCCTTATTGGTAGAGTGGCAAGATGGAAACCTCTCCTCAGTAAAAGGCAGATGACAGCCAGCTTGGAGTTTGCCAAAAAGGCACTTAAAGGACTCTCTGACCAGGAGAAACAAGATTCTCTGGTCTGATGAAACCAAGATTGAACTCTTTGGCCTGAATGCCAAGTGTCACGTCTGAAGGAAACCTGGCAACATCCCTACGGTGAAGCATGGTGGTGGCAGCATCATGCTGTGGAGATGTTTTTCAGCAGCAGGAACTAGGAGTCTAGTCAAGATCGAGAGGAAAGATGAACGGAGCAAAATACAGAGAGGTCCTTGACGAAAACTTGCTCAGGACCTCAGACTGGGGTGAAGGTTCACCATCCAACAAGACAACGACCGTAAGCACACAGCCAAGACAACTCAGGAATGGCTTCGTGACAAGTCTCTGAATATCCTTGAGTGGCCCAGCCAGAGCCTGGACTTGAACCCGATCGAACATCTCTGGAGAGACCTGAAAATCGTTGTGCAGCGACGCTCTCCATCCAACCTGACAGAGCTTGAGAGGATCTGCAGAGAAGAATGGTGCTTCAAGAATGTACTTAGTAAAGGGTCTGAATGCTTATGTAAATGTGGTATTTCAGTGTTAATTTTAATACATTTGCAAACATTTCTAAAAACCTTTTTTTGCTTTGTCATTATGGGATATTGTGTGTAGATTGAGGGAAATAAAATAATTTAATGCATTTTCGTATAAGGCTGTTACATAACAAAATGTGGAAAAAGTCAAGGGGTCTGAATACTTTCCGATGCACTGTATGTTATCTTGAATATCAGTGTCTTTTTAAATAATATGCATGGGTGTGATAGTTGTATGACTTAATCACATTTGTAAACGGTCATTAAAATAGCTTATTTAGCTAGCTAAAAAAAATCATAGCCTGTATCATGCATGCAAGCTTACCTGTCAAATTTCCATTGATGGAGCAGCAGATCAAGCAATTTGCGAAAGGATCTACACCGTAGAATAATTATTCTTTCAGGTGAAATGTTATAAGATTGGGCTCCTGAGAATGTAGGAAAACCAGTACACATACGACCCCACACACAGACACACGCAAGGACACAACAAGAACATTGAATTTATCTGACCATATAGAACTGTTGGTCTGTTTGGTTGGGATGTTCATAGTTAGCCTACCTCAGGTTATTCTGTTTTGTTACTGTTAAAAAATGGGCCTATACTTTCAATCAATCAATCAATCAATCAACTGTATTTTATAAAGCCCTTTTTACATTCAGCAGATGTCAAAGTGCTTATAAACATACCCAGCCTAAAACTCCAAAGAGCAAGCAATGCAGATGTAGAAGCACAGTGGCTAGGAAAAACTCCCTAGACAAACAGTAAGCTAAATAGAAACCTAGAGAGGAACCAGGCTCCGAGGGGTAGCCCTCTTCTGGCTGTGCCGGGTAGAGATTATATGAGTAATTGGCCATTAAAGGCCAGATCGTTCATCAAACGTTCTTAGATGACCAGCAGGGTCAAATCATAATCACAATGGTTGTAGAGGGTGCAACAGGTCACCACCTAAGGAGTAAATGTCAGTTGGCTTTTCATAGCCGAGCATTCAGAGGTCGAGACAGCAGGTGCAGTAGAGAGAGAGAGCGAGAGTTGAAATGATTTGATATTTAGATATTGAGAGATACTCATTGTCTTCTCTCATTGCCACACCTCAAAATAAACACAAACAGTGGTTTGTATGGCAGGTTTCTAACATGCAGCACTGTTAGGTTGGGATGTTTCCAGGGTATGAAATGATTTGGAAATGTATCTTCTGTATGGTTGGGGGATTGCAGTTCCCATCCATCCATACACACACACACACACACACACACACACACACACACACACACACACACACACACACACACACACACACACACACACACACACACACACACACACACACACACACACACACACACACACACACACACACACACACACACACACACACACACACACACACACAGCATCCTAGCACCCCAGCATAGCAAACACCCAGAGAGAGGAGAGACTGATTAGAGAGTCCCCAAACAGCCTGTGTGTCTCTCACTGCCCCAGATTTAAAGGTCCAATGCAGCTATTTTTTATCACAATATCAAATCCTTTCTGGGTAATAATTGAAGTACCTTACTGTGATTTCCTTTTGACCATTTTAATTGAAAACAAACAAAAATACCAGAAAATGTGCTGTTATTGGCAGAGAGTTTTGAAACTCTCTCTTTGTTATTGGTCTATTAACTTGTACTGCCTGGTGCTGTCACCAGGCAAGCCCACGCAAGCCCACGCATCCCACCAAAACAGACTGACATTTAAAGTGCCGTTTTAAACAACTCTTACACTAAAAGGGTATTATCATAATTGTCAAAATGTTACAGTATTATTCCAACCTCACCGTTTTTGACTGCACTGGGACTTTAAGAGCTCACTTTCTCTCGCACGCACGCACGCACGCACGCACACACACACACACACACACGCTCATGTGCACAAATACCATCTCTTTCTTTTATCTCTTTTTTCCTCCCTCCCTCTTTCCCTCTCTCTCGCACACACTTTTTGTGCCACGAGGATTCAGCATTAGATTCCCATATGTTCATGAGGCGTCTCTAACCCAATTTGCGCTGTATAACATGGACAGATTCTCTGTGTACCTGGAGAATAGCTAGCTGTCTGTTCCAACCGGCTGTTTCTCCTGCACCTTCTGCTTCTCTCATCTCTCTCTCTCTGCACCCCTCCACCCTTCTACTCCCCTCTGTTCCTCCCCCTCTCCACCTTTACCCGCGCCTCTCCTCCCTCTAGCCACCCCGACACTCAATCTCTTTTCACTCTTCACCTCTATGTCCTCTCCCCATTTAATTCCCTCTCCTCTTTCTCTCTTCATCACTGTAGTACCGAACAGTATTGCCCCTGACAGCCTGTATCCCCTCCAGATTCCCACCCTTTGGATCTCACTCCCACTTTTAGTGCAGATGGTTGTTTTACCATAATGCTCGCCTGCACAACTCCTGTTTCACAGTCACATGCGCACACACATCTCTGAGACATGAACACATAATTATGGGTTTTCTGTCAGGGGAACAGGGAATAGGGGAAAACAGGCCATCTCAACACCATCCCAGAGTACATTATTTAGATGAGATTAAAATGGATTAGATTACATTAAATCAAATACTTCCACTGTAATTTGTGAACATTTCTCATTCAATTAGACAATTCCACATTTTCTGACTTTGGCTTCCCAAAGCACAGATGAAACTCGTATTTACCTCTAACTGAATTTCTGAATGGTGATACATGGTGTTTTGGGGATGCTCCCTTCCCATTTGATTAAGAAAAAATATGTTGTAGTGATACAGAACAAGTTGTTTTGAAATGTGAGTGTCTTTCAACAGCCGCAGTACAACACAGTTTCAGTCGAATACAGTTTGAAAAGGGAAAGACCCTTAAAGAACTCGGGAATCTAATTGTTTACTCTAAATCCTGATTGATTGGAAGGGGCTGGTAGTAGGAAATTGGGTGGTTGGTCATTCTGATTTTGTGTATGTGTGTGTTGACAGGCGGGGACGTGTGCATAACGGGTCATGACAGTGGGCCAGTGTTTGAGGAGCAGCCCAGCAGTGTGGTTTACCCAGAGGGTCTCAGTAAGGGAACAGTTACTCTCAGCTGCCAGGCTAGAGCCAGCCCTGCTGCTACGTACAGGTAACAACAAACATATGCACACACACACACACATCAGAGAAGCAGTCATCAAAGAGGTAGTACAGGTACTAAGTGCTCATCTCTACAGCGTTATGTGACTTCTTCCCCTCCCTGTCCGGTAGGTGGCATGTGAATGGTACGAATGTCCCGGTAGGGGACCCCCGGTATACACTGGTAGCCGGTAACCTGGTGATCAGTGGTCCCCAGTACGGCAGTGACGGAGGCTCCTACCAGTGTCTGGCCATGAACCGCTGTGGCACCATACTCAGCCGCGTCGCCAATCTCAAATTCGGCTGTGAGTACATTCATTTATTCATTTATTTATATTTATGTATTTACCATTCTCTGTGTTGATGCATATTAATCAAGACGTATTGGATCCCCGTTGTTGCTCATCAAACTCAATTTTGTGTGGATCTCATTTCATTCCATTGATTGGTTTATATAGTGAAAAGAAGAAATTGCTCAGTGAGAAGTACACTTTCGTCTTGTGGTACTCTTGACTGGGTTTAATTGAGTTTTTTTTCTCCATTGTTTTGTGTAGTTTGTTTTCTTTCTTCTTGTGATATCCTTCTTTACTGTTTTTCTAGACCTCCATGACTTCTCTGGGGAAGGGCAGAGCCCAAAGACAGTGTACGAAGGTGCAGGTGCCTTCCTGGCCTGTCAGGCCCCCGCCCACTACCCAGGTACACACACACACACACACACACACACACACACACACACACACACACACACACACACACACACACACACACACACACACACACACACACACACACACACACACACACACACACCAAATCAAATCAAATCAAATCAAATCAAAATCAAATCAAAGTTTGTTTGTCATGTGCGCCGAATACAACAGGTGCAGACCTTACAGTGAAATGCTTACTTACAGGCTCTAACCAGTAGTGCAAAAAAGGTATTAGGTGAACAATAGGTAAGTAAAGGAATAAAAACAACAGTAAAAATACAGTAGCGAGGCTACATACAGTAGCGAGGCTATAAAAGTAGTGAGGTTACATACAGACACTGGTTAGTCGGGCTGATTGAGGTAGTATGTACATGTAGATATGGTTAAAGTGACTATGCATATATGATGAACAGAGAGTAGCAGTAGCGTAAAAGAGGGGTTGGTGGGTGGTGGGTGGGACACAATGCAGATAGCCCGGTTAGACAATGTGCGGGAGCACTGGTTGGTCGGGCCAATTGAGGTAGTATGTACATGAATGTATAGTTAAAGTGACTATGCATATATGATAAACAGAGATGCAAATAGTCCTGGTAGCTATTTGATTACCTGTTCAGGAGTCTTATGGCTTGGGGGTAAGAACTGTTGACAAGCCTTTTTGTCCAATCTCTGCTTCCTCTCTGAGTGCTCCCTTGAACTAGTTTGTGGAATGTTTTCATTGATAAGCCCCTATTTATGGCACATTGATTAAGTCTCTCTCCTTTCTCTCGCTTTCTGTCCCCTTCTCCTCTCGTTAGCGCTGTCCTACCGCTGGTTCGTTAACGACTTCCCCAGCTTCGTGAAGCCTGACGGGGGTCGGTGGTTCGTCTCCCAGGTAACGGGCAACCTGTACCTGGCCAAGGCGGAGCCTAACGATACAGCAAGCTACTTTTGCTTCACCACCATCGACATGGACATCAGTACCAAGAGTACCTTCAGCAAGGCCAACCAGCTCACCGTGCAGCCAGACGGTACAGGAGTGTGTGTGTGCGTGCGTGTGCGTGTGTGCGTGTGTGTGTGTGTGTGTGGAGAGAAAAGGTCTATTCAAGTACTCAGTTACTTTTACACGGTAATTGTGCAGCTTTGAAAAGCTTTTGACATTTCAACTGACAAGGAACTACAGAGAATACAGTGCTGTATATTTCTCCTCTAAGAGGGGAGACTTGAAGCGCAGGTGTAGCCATGTATCAGCCATTTTCTCTGTTGTTGACATGCCCTCTCTATTAACCACAGCCAATGCCAGGAGGTCAGCTCCTGCTATCAAAGTGCGTTTTCCAGCAGAGACCTACGCCCTGGCAGGACACACCACCCAGCTGGAATGCTTTGCCTACGGAAAGTAAGTCCCTGATCCATGTTATTGTCCCATATTGTTAAAATATCTCCAACTTGCAAGCTTTAACACCAGCAATGCAGTAATCAATAGCAATTTAATACTAAAAATAACAAGATAGAACAAAAACACATGAGAAATAAAAAGAAGAAGAACACAAAGTATGTAAGCAATCTATATACAGGATTTGTTGTATTTCTTCTGTATCCACACACTCTCTCCCTGCATTCCCCTTCTTGCCTCTCCCTCCTCCCATTTCCTCTGTCTCCTTTACATCCCCCTCCTTCTGCCCATGCCTCTCTCCCTCTTTATCCCCCACTGCGTCCTTTCCGTCGCCTTAGTCCTGTCCCAAAGTTGCGTTGGAGGAAGGTGGATGGTCTGTTGCCGTCTAAGGCCGGGGCCAGTGCAGAGGGACCCATCCTCACTCTGCCTGAGGTGACCTTCCATGACGAGGGAGTGTACGAGTGTGAGGCCTACAACTCTGAGGGCCGTGACACACAGCAGGGACGCATCAACGTGCAAGGTAGGGTAGAGACACAAACACACACAAGCCCAAAACAACAAAGCTTACATTCCTCATAACCTGATCTACACTGAACAAAAATATATACGAAACATGAAACAATTTCAAAGATTTTATTGAGTTACAGTTTACACTTCTCCAGCGTGCCAGTGGTCAACGAAGGTGAGCATTTGCCCACTGAAGTCAGTTACGACTCTGAACTGCAGTCAGGTGAAGACCCTGGTGAGGATAACAAGCACGAGATGAGCTTCCCTGAGACGGTGTCTGACAGTTTGTGCAGAAATTCTTTGGTTATGCAAACCCACAGTTTCATCAGCTGTCCGGGTGGCTGGTCTCAGACAATCCCACTGGTGAAGAAGCCGGATGTGGAGGTTCTCAGCTGGCGTGGTTACACGTGGTCTGAGTGTGGCTTATGGTAAAGAAATTAACATTACATTTTCTGGCAACAGCTCTGGTGGACATTCCTGCAGTCAGCATGCCAATTGCACGCTCCCTCAAAACTTGAGACATCTGTGGCATTGTGTTGTGTGACAAAACTGCACATTTTAGAGTGACCTTTTATTTTACCCAGCACAAGGTGCACCTGTGTAATGATCATGCCATTTAATCAGCTTCTTGATATGCCACACCTGTCAACTGGATGGATTATCTTGGCAAAGGAGAAATGCTCAACTAACAGGATGTAAACAAATTTGTGCACAACATTTGAGAGAAAATAGCCTTTTGTGCATATGATACATTTCTGGGATCTTTTATTTCCGCTCATGAAACACGGGACCAACACATTACATGTTGCGTTTATGTTTTTGTTCAGTGTAGTATCCAGCAGCAAGTCTGAAACCCTGTTCCCCCTGAATATCACCATTATATGACCATCAGAACCATACGAATATACCTGAATTTGTCTGTGAACTTGTCCGTTTATCTGTTTGGTCCCTTCAGCCCAGCCAGAGTGGCTGCAGGTGATGAGTGACTCTGAGGTGGAGATCAGTTCAGAACTGCACTGGACCTGTGTGGCTGCTGGCAAACCAAGACCCTCCATACGCTGGTTACGTAATGGACAGCCCCTTAACACACAGGTATATACACACACACACACACACGTACACATAGACACACAAGCCCATATCGCTCGTCTCTCTCCTCCCTTATGTGATGTTTTTCCCCCTCCCTATTAATTTTCCTATATCTCCTTCCATCCATTCCTCTATCTCTCCATCCATCCCTCTGACATCAGGACCGAGTGGAGGTCAATGGGGGTCGTCTGAAGGTCATCAACCTGGCACTGGAGGATTCTGGGATGTATCAGTGTGTGGCTGAAAACAAACACGACACCATCTACTCCAACGCCGAACTGAGGGTGCAAGGTGAGAGGTCAGGGTTCAAGGGTTAAAACCAAACCCCGTAAACACTGCAGCCCAAGAGAAATGCAACTTAACACCCGAGTTCTAACCTCTCTATCTCCCTGTTCTCTCCCCTGTGTTGTGGTCTCCAGTCCAGGCCCCAGACTTCCGCTCCAACCCGGTGAGGAGGTTGGTCCCAGCAGCCCGAGGGGGGCAGGTGATGTTGGAGTGTCGGCCGCGAGCCGCCCCAAAACCTACCCTGTTCTGGAGCCGTGGCACTGAGCTCCTCACCAACAATAGCAGGTACACGCACAAACACACACCTGACCCTGAACCTCACTTTAACCTTAGATTCAGACTTACTAAGGCTTGATTCAGAAAGCCTCAACAGTTCTTGTGTGTGTGTGTGTGTGTGTGTGTGTGTGTGTGTGTGTGTGTGTGTGTGTGTGTGTGTGTGTGTGTGTGTGTGTGTGTGTGTGTGTGTGTGTGTGTGTGTGTGTGTGTGTGTGTGTGTGTGTGTGTGTGTGTGTGTGGGTGGGTGGGTGGGTGGGTGGGTGGGTGGGTGGGTGGGTGGGTGGGTGTGTGTGTGTGTGTGTGTGTGTGTGTGTGTGTGTGTGTGTGTGTAAATGTAAAATGGAGATTTAAAGATAAATGTGATCTGAATGAAAAGTGTCTCATGTTTTAGCTTCGATTTTGTCCAATACTCCCACCAAACAACAAGTGCAAACTGCAAACACATGAAAACATTTGAGATAATAAAGATTACGTTTCCTGCTTCTAATCCCAGGGTGACAGTGACTCCAGATGGGATCCTGTGGATCCACAACATCAGCAGGGCAGATGAGGGGAAGTACACCTGTTTTGCTGAGAACTACTTGGGCAAGGCCAACAGCACTGGACACCTGTCAGTTAGAGGTACACAAAAGCATGGATGCACACATACATACACAAAAAACACACACATTTGCACACACATGGCATGCACATTCTTTCACACGTGTACACACACACTGGCCCACTGAAACACCTGTGTAGTTTTAAGACAGTGTCACTCCTCCCCTACTCTCCTCCTTCGCTTTCTCCTTCACCAGATGCCACTAAGATCACCCTAGCTCCCTCCAACGCTGACATCAACCAGGAAGAGAACGTCACGCTGCAGTGTCACGCGTCACATGACCCCACCATGGACCTCACCTTCACCTGGGCTCATAATGGAGCTATGCTGGACCTGGAGGACCCCGCCGGACCGTACCACCGTGTGGAGGGGGTGAGTTAGTCAGGCCACAGTAGAATGTACCACTGCAGGAATGGGTGTGCGTAATGATGAATAAGGCAAAAAGAATCCACAGGTTCATTTGGGGTTATTTTCAATCAAACCGTTTGAAATTGAATCAAACTAAATTGAATAACACATAATTTTTTTAATCAAAATGACATTTAATATGATTTTTTGAGTGAATAGTAGGGTTAATGAAAATAACCATTAAGCAGGGTGTATTTACAAGACATTAGTCAGATAAATGCCTCATTTCAATCTAAATTGCAGACCATATCAAGGAAACTATCCATTTAATGTGCAGAGTCACACCCTACTGTTCACGTCTTGCTGATGAAACACTTCCATGTTGATGATGTGACATTGCCGTTTTCCATGCCCCTCGGTTTACTGGGGATTAGAGTTTATAATCCTGACCCAAACAAATTATGGTCAGCACTATAATTTCACTGTCACTGGAGTCGTCTTATAATGGGATAGACTTTCAAAGCAGAGTGTTGGATATAATTGAATTTCATTTGAATTAAAATTTCTTTCAGTACTGCTGTGAAACTGTGATTATATGAATACTGAATACCTGGCTTGTTTCTCTGTATCAGACAGACCATGTCTCTAATTACTGAGTATGTCTCTAATTCTGAACAAGCTCTCTCTCTCTCTCTCTCTCTCTCTCTCTCTCTCTCTCTCTCTCTCTCTCTCTCTCTCTCTCTCTCTCTCTCTCTCTCTCTCTCTCTCTCTCTCTCTCTCTCTCTCTCTCTCTCTCTCTCTCTCTCTCTCTCTCTCTCTCTCTCTCTCTCTCTCTCTCTCTCTCTCTCTCTCTCTCTCTCTCTCTCTCTCTCTCTCTCTCTCTCTCTCTCTCTCTCTCTCTTTTTCTTTCTCTAACTTGCGTTGTCTGTCTCTCTGTCTCCCTCTTTCTGTCTCTTTGTCTCTTTCTGTCTTTCTTTCTCTGTCTCTCTCTTTCTGTCTGTTTGTCTCCTTCTGTCTTTCTTTCTCTGTCTCTTTCTGTCTTTCTTTCTCTCTCTCTCTGTCTCTGTCTGTCTCTTTCTGTCTGTCTTTCTCTCTCTCTCTGTCTGTCTTTCTCTCTCTCCCTGTCTTTCTTTCTCTCTAACAGAAGGAGACCATAGGTGATCTGTTGATAGTGAGTGGTCAGCTGAGTCAGGCAGGTACATACAGCTGTACAGCTCAGACCGTGGTGGACAGCGCCTCAGCCTCCGCTAAACTGGTGGTCAGAGGTAAAACCCGATCATATCACAACAATTAACCTGTCCTTTTTCTATGATGGTCGTCCTCATGAAATGTTTGTGTTACAGCATTGCAGGATTTCGATTCTACATTTTATGAGGATTTTTACTTAATTACTTACTTGCGTAATCCTCTTCATCCCCAGGCCACAATGAGCTCCGTCCACTACTTTCTGGGTGAGGATTTGTAGTTGCATGTAGATGAAGGAAGTTGGATAAATGTCCTGACTAAGCATTCTCCAACGGTCTCTCCTCAGGCCCCCCGGGACCTCCTGGTGGTTTAGTGGTGAAGAACGTTGCTGAGACGTCGGCGGAGCTGCGGTGGAGTCGTGGCTATGACAACCACAGCCCCATCGGGAAGTATGTCATCATGGGTTGCTCCCCACTGTCATCCAGATGGAGGACGATGAGGACAGGTGAGAGGACCACCGTTGTGTGTGCACACGTGCGTATGAATGTATGTTTTTGTATCAATTAATCAGTCCCTGACCTCTCCCTCTCCCCATACTCCCCCCCCCCCCCCACAGACCCATCTAACATTGAAGGGAATGCTGAATCGGCTCGTGTGGTTGGCCTGTTGCCCTGGATGGACTATGAGTTCCAGGTCATCGCCAGTAACATCCTGGGTAGTGGAGAGCCTAGCATGTCCTCTCACACCGTACGCACCCAGCAAGCAGCTCCCACAGTTGCCCCTAGTGGACTAGGTGGAGGAGGAGGAGACCGCAACGAACTCATCATCACCTGGACCGTAAGTGTGTCTGTCTGTGTATGTGTACGTGTGCCTGAGTGTGTGTGTGTGTGTGTGTGTGTGTGTGTGTGTGTGTGTGTGTGTGTGTGTGTGTGTGTGTGTGTGTGTGTGTGTGTGTGTGTGTGTGTGTGTGTGTGTGTGTGTGTGTGTGTGTGTGTGTGTGTGTGTGTGTGTGTGTGTGTGTGTGTGTGTGTGTGTGTGTGTGTGTGTGTGCGCACTTTAGAGAGAGAGTTAGATGGAGAGCTTTGTCAAAGTTGACATGAAGTTTTGTTTGAATCTGATCCCAGCCCATGGCCAGAGAGTACCAGAATGGAGATGGCTTTGGCTACATCCTGGCATTCCGGAAGCGGAACACTCCGACGTGGGTGGTGGAGCGTGTTTCCAACGTGGAGTCGTCTCGCTACGTGTACTCCAACCAGAGCCTGTCCCCCTACTGCCCGTTTGAGGTGAAGATCAAAGCCTACAACCGTAAAGGAGAGGGTCCCTTCAGCCAGATCGCCCTGGTGCACTCTGCAGAGGAGGGTGAGTCAGAACAGATCTGGGTTATACAAGAAGGATGAGGAACATTATGCTACATTGCCACAAGAGGGCGAACAAAAACACAAAAAACTAAATGAAGTTACCAACCACATTTGTTCACTGTGTTTATCGTACTTGTGTGTGTTGGATATAATCCTCAACCCTATTTTCACGCCTGACCTCTGACCCCTGCCCCTCCATGCAGAGCCCACGGTGGCGCCCTCGAGGATCAACGCCACGGCTCTGACGGCATTCGAGATGCAGGTGTCGTGGGACCCGGTCCAACACCTCAGCGCCAATGGCATCCTCAGAGGTTACGAGGTTAAGGACCTGCACAACATACACATGAACATATACATATACCATGAAATATATCATACGATATACCCCGACATGTGTATTTACCCCTAACAATGTGACAAGCAATGGGCCCTGGTCGAAAGTTGTGCATTATAAAGGGAATAGCATGCAATTTGGGACGCATATCTAGACTTCAGGTTCAAACCAGTCTGAACCAGTCAGTACTGGTGTGAAAGGTAACTGAGGTAACAGCTATGGTGCTATTACCATCCTGAGGCAAAAGTGACACTGCCCTGGAGATGACCTCACCTCATCTCCTCAGCCTTGATATCTTATATCCCCCGACTAATAAAGGTTTTATTCATTTATTTGATGTGTTATTTGGTTGGGATCAGCATGTTTTTGTCCGTCGCCAGGCAGATTAGGTCTGATGGTTGGTTATCATGATGGCCCTGAGGGTGAAAAATGGGAGAGTCAAAGTATGAGTCATTAATGTTATGACAGGGCAGCTGGAGGAAACTTTGCTCTTTAATCTAGTTATTGTTCATTGTACACATTTAAAAGGAAACTGTTTAAGAGATAACAAAATGCTTACATTTTAGGGCCTTCAAGTGATATTGTGAGAAAGAAACAGTCATAATTATTTGATCGTTTCTTTTTTGGGGACGGCCCCCAGTTTTTCACAGAGATGTACTCTTGGTGGCATCAGCACACTAAAATGTGTGTTTACAGATCCGGTACTGGCGTCAGCATGAGCGGGAGGCAGCTGCAGACCGTGTGCGTACAGCCGGGTTGGAGACAACTGCTCGTGTGGCAGGACTGAGACCCAGCACCCGGTACCATGTTACCGTGCTGGCCTACAACAGCGCTGGCACAGGACCAGCCTCACCCAAATCCACTGTCACTACCAGGAGACCACGTATGTAGGACACACAGTATTGCCACCACCAACACACCATACTGTATGTGTGACATAACAAACACACACACTCAAATATTTTTTCAGTCCCCTGGCCCCAACCCTCTTCAAGGGATCAGATGTGACATAACTGGGTTGAGCCAGTAGTGTAAGTATGAGTTCTCCCATGTGGGATAAGATGGATTGTCCCTACCAGCTGAGAATACCCCAGGGGTTCAAACACACAGTGTGTTTGGGAGGGGAGATATCCACCATGCACCTGACTACCGGTATGCACTGGGCTTCAAGAAAAACTGTTGATTGATATTGATATACACTGTAGTTCCCAAAATGTTTTGCATGTCAGCAATCAAGTTTTCAAGATATGTCACTTTTAAAATGCCCGAAATACATGATGCGTTTTGTATGATGCGTTTTGTCATATCTCTTGAAAACTTGATCGCTGACATACAAAACATTTTGGGTCTATATCAACAATGGACTGATGAAACAAATACCAAAAAATTGTTTGAGGGTGGAATTTTCCTTTAAGGGTGTTAAGGGATTCTAGTGGGGGATTTAGATCCTGATACAGAGGATCTTCTCTTCTCTCTTCTCCTCTTCTCCTGGGGTTCTCTCTGGAACTTAAAAGGGTTCTCCTATGGGGAAAGCTGAAGAACCCTTTCGGAACACACGGACATCAACATTACGCAGAAATATACCTATATTAATATATTATATATGATATCATGCCTTTTAGTTTGCAGTTCGGTTACAGTTTGGTTATCATAACGTTGCTGTATCTATAATTTGTGCGTGAGACCTTTGTATTACCAAGTTATTAAGTATCAAATTGTAATTCCTCAATAACTTCCTGGTCATGTCTTGGTCAAGTAAGTTTCAGAAGGTGAGAGACCGGCCAGTAAGCTGTTGTCTGTTCTTTAATGTTAACAGCTCCTAGTCGCCCCCCTGGCAACGTGTTCTGGAAGACTGATGGCTCATGGGTAACTGTGAGGTGGGATCATGTCAAGGCCCTAGACAACGAATCAGCTGTACTGGGCTACAAGGTGAGTGGTGTCTGTTTTGAAGAGAGGTGTGTGTGCAGGTGAATATGTGTTTGTCATATTGTAAATGCACGGTCAAAATATTTAAAAGAATGTTTAAAATGTGTGAAGGGAAAGGGGATATGCGGTCAAAATGATTCATGTTGTTTGGATAAATCATAATGAGCTACTTCTGTAAATAATCAGATTTGCAGAGCAATAAAAAAGTCATATAAAACAAATCTTAGAGCATGATATGGCATATCATCAACAGATAACATTAACAATCATTTATTGTTTTTATAATGTGATAGTGTGCAGAGAGAACAAAGAAAAGGAATAAAGACATTAGCTTGTGTTAGTGGAATTAAATAATTCCTCTAATGTACTCATTAATTAAAATAAATCTGTCTATTTATAAGAATTTGTAAGATACTTATTAACATAAAATAGACAGGATACAGTCTTATTAAAATTAGATAATAGTATTTATTCTCGGAGCACGCTACCATTTGATCATTAACAACAGGTTTATATACAAGATATGACGTCATAGGTTACAGAATAAGTCTCCTTGTCCTGACTAATAGAAAACAGGTTCAAAAGTTCATTCCAACTTCCCAGCGCACACACATGACACACAATATAATCTATTCTCCTGAAGGCTCACTATAATTTATTACCACTTTAGCAGACAACTCAAGATAATGGAAGACCTAAAAAGTTATCCACAGCCTTATCTAAACATCTCAGGGCTAAGTTGGGTCAGTTCAACCATAGTTTAACGACCCTTTCTGCTTATTTTATAACCCAACAAATCTCTTTTCAACAGGCGTGCAGAGTTCAATTAGTTATAGTTTTATCTAAAGCTAGAAATTGTTTTAATTATTTATTAACAAAATTCCTAACACTTGTTAAACAAAAAATACTTCAACAAACATTAAACAAAGGGGCAAAGGAAAAACATGAAATAACTGATTTCCTCTGTACAGTTTGTCAGAATCTGAAGTGAAGCTGTTCTCTCCCTCTCTCTTCTTTCAGGTGTTGTATAAGCATGAGGGCCAGTCTGCACTGAAGGTTCTGGACAAGGGGAAAACGTCCGTCACCCTGCCCCTACCCAAAGACAATGGCTATGTGGTCCTGGAGATACGCTCCTGGGGGGAGGGAGGAGACGGAGCCGCACACGAGACCATTGTTTCCCGCGACTCAGGTGAGACACACTGACTGGGTATGTCGCAATAACATCTCCTTTTTCCTGAAGTGTACATTCATTCCCTACTTCCCACAAATCTAAAAGCATTGGATTGGTGGAAGGATGAGCTATACTAAAGGGAATTTCCACCATATTTGAATGCTAGTCATTTCCTTTCAAATCAGTGAAGGGAAGTGAACAATTGCACACTTTGGGAGGAAGGAGATATAATAGGGACGTAGCCACTGACACTGAGGTTTAATGGAAAGGAGACTTCGGCACAACACATGTTTTCAGTCACACACCACATAGCCCCAGAGCTTATCCAGGCAAGGTTTTGTGTCAGGTTTAAGTTACATCCCCACCTGGGACTTGCCTAGCAGCAACACCACTCCTGCTGTGACAGAACTCACTACAGGAGGAAATAAACCAAATCTCTCCTCCTGTTCTTCACAGAGTCTACCCCGACAGCTAGCATTGCCTGAGGCTAACAGGATTAGCTAGCTGTCACACACAGAAGGGTACAAGAGCATAAATGCTAATTTGAACCAAGAGGGACTAATTAGTATTTTGTATCAACTGACGGCTAGACACAACAGCTGCTTGTGAGGTTAGGTTGAAAGGCTGCTGATGGAAGTTGAGGTTTGTCACTGAATGACAGGGTTTAGTGAGAGAAAGTGAGGGTTAATGGGGATTTGCCTCACTGGGCTCTGTATTAGTGCACGCAGACATGCACATAGAGATAAAATATAAAATAATCCTGTAGTAGCAGGATTTGAACATTTAGTCCTTAATGTTGCTTGATCGGTGGTTAGGTTATTGTCTGGTCAAAATGAGGCTACATGAAAAGTAGAATACTGTTTATATAACCGTGTGTTAGTGCGGAAACATCTCAGCAACAAAAGAGTGATCAAATTAAGATCCTACATCTGTACTGTACACACGTGTGCGCCGGCACCACATACACGCACACACATTAGTACTTAGATTCTGCTTAAATATGACCTATGCAGAAATCACTCCATCATTTCCTAGTTACAAAAATGTCAGGTTATGTGACAAAACAAGCAAGTATAGTGTAGAGAATCATTGTACCATCGAAACCGCTGTGAAATATATTTCCTATAACCAAAAATATTGTATTTTCAGCTGTTTGAAGCTGGTGTACAAAACTGAAAGTAAAAGAGCAAAAACAAAACTTAAAAATGGACGCTTAGAAATAGCCCACATAGAACAGATCTACCGCTTCCTAGACTTGCTTTCAATGAGAATGACAGATCTATAACTCACATTTCTATGATAATTTTGTTGTGTCACCCAAAAAGTTACATATTGCACCTTTAAGACTGCTTAAAGTTAGAACACAATAGAGCTGTTTTAGCCAGTCAGAGAGACAGGGTTAAATGAGTCCGCGTGAGTCAATTAGTTTTTCCATTGTGCTCCATATTAGGACCTGTCTTTCACTATTCTGAGACCCTAGCTGTGACTCCACAAAAAAGCAAAGGAGGCAAGAAGGCAACTGTTGGGATAATACTGTACTAGATCATGTCTGCAATTCTGACCCCCCCCCCCCCCATCTCTCTCACTGTCGCTCTCTTCCTCTCAAACAGGAACTGGAATGATGGTGCAGAACCAAGCAAGTTCCCCATGGTCCAATCACGCTCCTCTCCTTCTCACCGCCACACTCTCCCTCACTCTTATTGGCTTACTGGACCTGTGATCTCCGCCAGTTCCTGGACATTGTGTCATAGTCATGGTGTCAAGCCTATTGTTCAGATTCACCTATCTATTGTTTTGTTGTGGCGGGGAGGGGAATTTGAACAGGTGGACAGGGGTGTGTGGTGGGTAATATTTTGAAGCAAGGGGGATGGGGGAATTAAAATGATTAATGGTTATTTTATTCTTCTTTTTATAAGAACATCATACCGGGACATTTTTTAAGTGTGTGTGTCTATTGGTTTTAAGGGGGTGGTCAGACTACCTGATTGTCAATTACATTGGTGTCATTAGAACCATGCCTTATGGGGAAACGAGAGGCTTTTGTCCTCCTTCACAGCAGCAGGGCAATGCGTCACACTCTCCATGTGTCCTGGCTTCCCCTACTCTGCTATGAACCCTAAGCTCGATAGCGTATTTCAGTCGTGCTTTCTGAAGTCGGTTCAGTTTCGTGTAGTTTAAAAAATGTAAAAAATGGTTTTCGATTTCAATGTTGTTGTTTTTTTACAATAAATGCACTATGCATAATGTGGGTTGAATGCTGTAATAACACAGATTTTTGTTTTTTAAAGCCCCATGATGGTAGTGACTACCCAATACTGCATATCACTTATTAACCATTCACATTACTTTATTAATAAAATATGTCAGTTGTGTATGTATACATTTGTTTTATTTGATAACTTTGGACTAGATTCAATCAGATCAAGCAGTAACTGGCAACAGCAGACACCCGTGCGGGTGGATGTTTTGGAGGTGTCAGAGGTGAAACTGTACTGCAGTCAAATCGGTGAGCAGCTGCTCTGGCGATCATCATCACGAAGCTACACCCGTAGAAATAATTACACTGAAATTGTAAAATCATTCAACTTAAATAATAAGGATTTCCATCAGACTAATCAAGGTGTAGATTACATCTCACATTCTAGTGTTCAAATTTGTAATCAAGGCTGCATGTGATTTCTCTTATTGTGACTCATTGCAGCCAATGGTAATGTCCACTTTAGGTATAATGCCGGGAGCTGCTTGGGGATTTGACAGCTCTAACACAGTTCTACCTACTACACGGTCAAAACATCAGTTTTGCGGATGTTGGCTAAAGCAGATCTGATTGGGCCCTTTTTTATTTTATTCTAGGTCATTGTCTTATCTCTGCTCATGCAGTTGCAGCCAGCCAGCCTTCTATCTCTGTGCTCCCCAATGAGTCATCCTATACATTATCTGGCTATAGAGCTGCTGCCTACATTGTCTGACGAAATCACTATTTTAGTAGTTCTTCCAAGTAAATAAGGCATACTTTTACGACTGCTGAATACCAACTATCAATCACGTATTGTCGGGTAGAGATGCCTCGTGAAGAAACAACTGTTCTCTCGCTCCCTCCCTGCTCTCCCTCTCCGTATCTGCTCCACAAACTTGACCGGACAAGTAAGCACGCAATGGATTATGGTCATTATAGTTAATTACCACATTTTCTGCAGTAAACTCTAGAGAATATTGGGCTGTTGAAAAGTACATATCCCTACTACATCACAGTTCGCGCTTGATCTGATTTCTCTGTAGAGAAACGACGCATTGAGCTTACAGTAAAAAAAATGAGAAATACATGAAATTCAAATAATTGAACCGACATCGGTCAATTAGTTCATTAAAAAACAAAAAATAACATTTTGGTTAATCGCTTAGCACTATATGTCACCCAACTTAACTTCTGTATGTAGAACATCATGTGTACATACAGAACAGTAGACATCTCCGGTTCACTCAGACACTGACCAACTCTTTGTCTCTTGAATAAGATGAAGGGGGGATTAAACAGTGATGTCATTCATACATCTCATGGTTCTTCAGGAAGTCTACTTCAAATTGAACTCCCTGTGAATGAACGCTGGCTTACTTTCTTATGACACGACTCTTTGTCTCGTCCTAGGATTTTCTCCCCGTGTGTTTGTTTTTTTTGTTTCATGTGATGTCGTTATGGCGGTGACAGCGTCCGGATGAATAACTTCACTCGTCCAAATGAATGTTTACCTTTATGTTTATGTTGAGAACTCGACTTGATAAATATATTTATCAGTTCTTTGTTTACACTTTTTTTTGTGCCTGCATTGTCTAGAAGATTCAGACACAAATGGAAAACAATTTACGTTCAGTGTTTTTGGGATGGTTATGAAACCCATCTATGCTGAAGTGTAAGAATAGTATTTTGCCATGGCAATTGTTGCAATAAAACGATGAAAGCGGGTACTGAAGACTGATCACAAAGTACAGCGTTATCGTTCACCTCTTACATAACATGTCCGGTTGTTCATTAACTGTTACTAATCATGCAACACTTCTGCCATAAACACTGCCTGTCTGAGGAGAGTTCACAGCAAGGGTACGTCATCTAACGAACATGCCGCATCTGCTAGTTAATCATGAAGCCCTTGTGGGATTGATTTGGGTGGAAAGCAAGGATAATACCCACACACTGTTTAGATGTTCCCAATCTTCCCAAAGTTACAATACTAACATGTCAACCACTGTCCTTGTCAAGCCTGTTGCCACTGTATATTAAAACCATGGCAGCATTTGAACAGTGGGTATTCTTTTTCCATATGTGATACCCCCTTGCACCTGTAAAGTCTGTGGAATGTGTGTTCTGTATAATACCTTGAACTATTGATTTGGGGCATCGTCGAGTAGTTCAATGGTAAACAGCCATTTGAACACAGTGTGTCTGTTCTGAATATAACTACCGGTAGATGAGGCTTAGGCAACAGGAAACAAAATGGCAACTACTGTATGTTGTCTCTTGTTTTTTTGTTTCATTTCTGTTGCTCTGAAACATTCATAGGCAGGTTGAAGAGTAGCTGTACTGTTCTGCTGCTACATGATGTTCTATGCCGTAGAACAGTGCAAGGTATCAAGAAGTTTTGTGGCACTTCAGGGTTTGTGGGTCATCCTGAATTGTAATTGTAAGTTCATGATTTCGATACATCTCAGGAGTGTAGGAATCAAACAATACTTTTTATGGTTTGCAAGCGGTCCGGAGAAGCCAAAATCATATTGTGTTTTGTTATTTGTAAAAGTCTGGGAGGTGAAAAAGGTTTGTTGAGTAAGTGGTTGGATGATGGTTTTTCTGGTGTTTTATTGTGCCCGCAACTCTCACGTTGCTGTGCCCGCAACTGTATAGAAGTTATTATGATGTTATTGACTCTCTTAAACAGACATCGGTTGATTGTCAACATCAGAATGAGCAAGATACAAACACACTCTGGACATGAAACATGGTGATGACAATCTGTTAGTACAGCAACAACACCAGTACAATCTTAGAAAAAAGGGTTCCGTAAGGGTTCTTCACCTGTCCCCATAGGATAACCCTTTTGGGTTCCAAGTAGAACCCTGGAACCAAAAGGGTTCTCCCAGGAATCAAAAATAGTTCTTCAAAGGGTTCTCAGATGGGGACATTCGAATTACCCTTTTAGGTTCTAGATAGCATTTTTTCCCCCGAAGTGTATACCCAGAGTGTATACCCAGAGTGCCCAGTAGTGACAGTAATATTGTTTTTATAATACATAGACATATTCAGCACCACACTAGTCCCCACCTGGCAGTTTTTATGTTTAGACCAACGATGTTGTTTGGATTTTAGTGTGTGAAGTTACTTAACCCTGTGCCTGACGGTGTTCAGGGTCATTTTATATTGGATTATATTGTTGTGTTTTATAAACTGTTTTTATATGTGGCTCAATGTACCTTAAAAGAAAGAGGGCAGCTTAAAAACATGTGAATATCCAGATGTCTTGCAGTGACGACTTACTTGGGGAAACTCAAATTCACACTTCGTAGTTGAAGACAGTGAATGGTACTACTGGCTGGCTATACAAAACTGCAGGACAAGGGAGTCAACTTGACTCTCTTTCAACCTGCCTGTCAAACTGTAGTCAAACGTTGCTGGTGATATGATATCTCATTCTCCTCCATGTAGCAGCAACTGCAGGGTCTAACAGATGGCCGGTAATGCTGTAAGCTACTGGATCACCCAGCTCTGAGCTCACCGTACAGTATATCTCATCTAGCTGTTCAATAATGTTCAAGATAAACTGATAGAGCCGCCAATTGGGAAAGCAGCCTATGTTCCATCAAGAGCAGGATAGGAGTTATTGTAGTAAAGAAATATATATACACTGGATCTCACTCATCATTGGTCTGTAGATACTGTGCGGTACTGTACTGCTAGAGTACAGTTGTTAGCACACACTTAGCTCACAAACTCAGAACAAATGGCCTACTCTCTGGTGGCTAGTGTTATTCCTTCTTCACTAAGCACTGGTATAGGCCTGAAAGACACACAAGTACACGTGATCTGCCCTGGCTTGTTTTCTAACCCAATGGGAAATATTGGAAACACTGCCTTTTTGGTTATGTACTTAATGCTAGCTTATTTGCGTAATGCTAGCTCATTTGCTAGCTCATTTGCGTATGTGTGTGTGTGAATGTTTTTGTTAACCCAACGCTTTTCGTATGCAAAGTTCCCATCAGCTAAGTACCCATTAAAAGTAATTCTCATCTTACAGCATCTCTGTAATACTAAGGTGACATCTTTTCAAACCCCTGTTCTCTGAATATTGTGTCATTTTCAAGAAGTCTGATTGGTCGGTTCAAATCAAACTTCCTGGTGGAAGCTACAATGGCTATTGAGGTATAGCTTGCCCTTAACCACAGATCTAGGATCAGATTACACAACCCCTAATCATAACCTGAACCATAAAGGGATGAAAACAAATCTGTCCCTGTATCAGTGGTTAAGGGCAACCTGTTTTCTAGGATGTGTTTGTCTGTCAGCTGGCTGGGCTGAAATGTTGAAATGTTCTGATACCATTGGGCCCTTCTAAATCTGTGATTAAATGGGAAAGTGAAGGGGAGGTATGGCACTTGTAAATATTACTCAATAAACACCTTGGGATTGTATTTAAATCATGCTTGTTCCACTGTGTTTTTTATTTCCTTACCACTGTTGAATTTGCATGGCAGATGTAGCACGATCATATTAGATTGCTTTATTATGTCAGTTGTGACCTAGCAGCATGAATATCCCCTTTTCAAGTAAGTCATAATACTTGCCATTTTACCTAGTGTGTGTAATTGAATCTATTAGGTAATCAGTTCGTCTCCCACTTCCCAGAATACCCAGGAATCTTATCACTTGCACTTTGGTACCAATTATTATTAGGGAAAATGAGAAGCATAAAGCAGCAAGAACACAGCACAGCTACTGTAGGAACTCTCCCTCTGTCACTGGTGGAGAAAGGTAATATGGTATTCATGTATTGCATGTAGTATGTAACTTTATATTCATTTATGTAACATTGCTTGTAATATCAGAGGTAATATCCCTACTATATTGCACCTTACTTATCACAGATGACATGGTGATGAAAGTGTGTTTATTATTTAACTTGTGAATTGCATGAATTGCATACCTCTAGGAGGTATGTTAACAGTGAATGAGTGTGTGTACAGATGTAGGATATTCATTGGAGCCAGTTTGCTACAGTAGGAAAATAATTCTGCAGCAATAGGAAATGTGAATTATTATGTGAATTATAATTAAAGGAACTTTTTCGGAGGGGAACATACATTTTTCATTACGGCAAATAATTCTGAAATTTCAAGGTAGAAATTACAAACGTTAGAAGCATTTTTACACCTGAAATACACTACAAGTTTAAATTTCCTGCTGTGCAGGAAAACTCTCAGCAATAAAAGAGTGATCAACTTAAGATCCTACATCTGTATGCATGCAACAGACTTGGTTCAAGTACATTATTGAACACAGTGCGGGGTGGATGGAGTTTGCACTTTTGGGAACAATTCATTGATTCCATTGTACCAGTCAAGTTATGTAAAGTGCACCTCAAGTATTTTAAATTGTTTCTACATTTGACCTAGGTCTGGACATACATAAATCTGGCTTTCTTTGCTATCTCGCTATTATAGAAACATAGGTTCATTGCTAAATATTACGGATTGTGTATTACGAACAGTATCCAATACTTAATATTTACAAACTTGTTTCATCTGAATTAACAACATAACAACTGAACTGCTCTATACTTTTAAAAAGTATTTAAATAATGAAATGTTAACATGTTATAATTATAACATGTTGTTATATATCTATATTTAAGTAATTCTGTATTAGTTCATTTGTAAAAAAAAAAAAAAAAAAAATGTGTGTCTATTCATGTATTTATGTCATATTTTGTATTTATTTGTACAGGTACATTGTTTCTAAGGATAACAGACTTCTTTTCACAACACAATGGCCAGACTCACTGTGCTTGCAGGTACATGGCTTCTTCAGTCATTATAATCCCTATTATCATCCTCATCATTATCATCATCCTCATCATTATCATCATCCTCACCATTATCATCATCCTCATCTTATTCTTATCATTATTCTTCAACATGATCCTCTGGGCCTGGGTCATTCAGTGTATGTTAACACTGTCATCTCTCCTCAGGTCTGGGCCTTCTGCTGATGGTGCAGATTGGTAAGCATTTCCCTCATCAACTTTTTTACATTTCTCAACTGAAATGTCTAGACAATAGTATACATTATTTATCTCTACCTAATTCCCCCATAAGCATTTGGAATAATAAAGAGTGCATCCCAATAAGCACAATGTCCAGCTCGCTATTTTAAGGTACCCCAAAAGGTCAATGTGAACTTCTGTCTCTGAATAGTTTTCATTCTCTACCTTCAGCCGCATCCACCAAACTGGTGTGCCACATGACCAACTGGGCCCAGTACCGCCCCAGCAGTGGGAAATTCACCCCTGAGAACATTGACCCCTTCCTCTGCACCCATGTGATCTACAGCCTGGCCACCATCAACAGCTTCAACCAGGTCGCCCCCATCGAGTGGAATGACGAAACATTATACAACAGCCTCAACAACCTGAAGAACGTGTGAGTGACTCTGGGTTGACTTCAGTGAGAGTTGGGCCTTAGTTGATAACTCCATGATGAACACTAGGTTTGACTCCTCATCTTATCTCGCTGATCCGCAGGAACCCAATGATGAAGACTCTGCTGTCTGTCGGAGGCACAGTCAAAGGACTCAGCCCGTAAGTCTAGTGATGATTCTTATTGGTTGATCACAATATTATATTGCGCAATTCCACATAAGGCAGCTTTGTCTTTTTGCACTCAGCACCTAAAAAATCTATTATAATATCATAGTGTTTCCCAGTTTTTGTCCTAATCTGGAGGACTGCTGTGTCTGTCAGGTTTCAGTCCTTTCATATAGGCTCACAACCTGAATTACATTTACATTTAAGTCATTTAGCAGACGCTCTTATCCAGAGCGACTTACAAATTGGTGCATTCACCTTATGACATCCAGTGGAACAGCCACTTTACAATAGTGCATCTAGATCTTTTAAGGGGGGGGGGGGGGGGGGGGGGGCAGAAGGATTGCTTTATCCTAGGTATTCCTTGAAGAGGTGGGGTTTCAGGTGTCTCCGGAAGGTGGTGATTGACTCCGCTGTCCTGGCGTCGTGAGGGAGTTTGTTCCACCATTGGGGTGCCAGAGCAGCGAACAGTTTTGACTGGGCTGAGCGGGAACTGTACTTCCTCAGTGGTAGGGAGGCGAGCAGGCCAGAGGTGGATGAACGCAGTGCCCTTGTTTGGGTGTAGGGCCTGATCAGAGCCTGAAGGTACTGAGGTGCCGTTCCCCTCACAGCTCCGTAGGCAAGCACCATGGTCTTGTAGCGGATGCGAGCTTCAACTGGAAGCCAGTGGAGAGAGCGGAGGAGCGGGGTGACGTGAGAGAACTTGGGAAGGTTGAACACCAGCCGGGCTGCGGCGTTCTGGATGAGTTGTAGGGGTTTAATGGCACAGGCAGGGAGCCCAGCCAACAGCGAGTTGCAGTAATCCAGACGGGAGATGACAAGTGCCTGGATTAGGACCTGCGCCGCTTCCTGTGTGAGGCAGGGTCGTACTCTGCGGATGTTGTAGAGCATGAACCTACAGGAACGGGCCACCGCCTTGATGTTGGTGGAGAACGACAGGGTGTTGTCCAGGATCACGCCAAGGTTCTTAGCGCTCTGGGAGGAGGACACAATGGAGTTGTCAACCGTGATGGCGAGATCATGGAACGGACAGTCCTTCCCCGGGAGGAAGAGCAGCTCCGTCTTGCCGAGGTTCAGCTTGAGGTGGTGATCCGTCATCCACACTGATATGTCTGCCAGACATGCAGAGATGCGATTCGCCACCTGGTCATCAGAAGGGGGAAAGGAGAAGATTAATTGTGTGTCGTCTGCATAGCAATGATAGGAGAGACCATGTGAGGTTATGACAGAGCCAAGTGACTTGGTGTATAGCGAGAATAGGAGAGGGCCTAGAACAGAGCCCTGGGGGACACCAGTGGTGAGAGCGCGTGGTGAGGAGACAGATTCTCGCCACGCCACCTGGTAGGAGCGACCTGTCAGGTAGGACGCAATCCAAGCGTGGGCCGCGCCGGAGATGCCCAACTCGGAGAGGGTGGAGAGGAGGATCTGATGGTTCACAGTATCGAAGGCAGCCGATAGGTCTAGAAGGATGAGAGCAGAGGAGAGAGAGTTAGCTTTAGCAGTGCGGAGCGCCTCCGTGATACAGAGAAGAGCAGTCTCAGTTGAGTGACTAGTCTTGAAACCTGACTGATTTGGATCAAGAAGGTCATTCTGAGAGAGATAGCAGGAGAGCTGGCCAAGGACGGCACGTTCAAGAGTTTTGGAGAGAAAAGAAAGAAGGGATACTGGTCTGTAGTTGTTGACATCGGAGGGATCGAGTGTAGGTTTTTTCAGAAGGGGTGCAACTCTCGCTCTCTTGAAGACGGAAGGGACGTAGCCAGCGGTCAAGGATGAGTTGATGAGCGAGGTGAGGTAAGGTAGAAGGTCTCCGGAAATGGTCTGGAGGAGAGAGGAGGGGATAGGGTCAAGCGGGCAGGTTGTTGGGCGGCCGGCCGTCACAAGACGCGAGATTTCATCTGGAGAGAGAGGGGAGAAAGAGGTCAAAGCACAGGGTTGGGCAGTGTGAGCAGAACCAGCGGTGTCGTTTGACTTAGCAAACGAGGATCGGATGTCGTCGACCTTCTTTTCAAAATGGTTGACGAAGTCGTCTGCAGAGAGGGAGGAGGGGGGGGGAGGGGGAGGAGGATTCAGGAGGGAGGAGAAGGTGGCAAAGAGCTTCCTAGGGTTAGAGGCAGATGCTTGGAATTTAGAGTGGTAGAAAGTGGCTTTAGCAGCAGAGACAGAAGAGGAAAATGTAGAGAGGAGGGAGTGAAAGGATGCCAGGTCCGCAGGGAGGCGAGTTTTCCTCCATTTCCGCTCGGCTGCCCGGAGCCCTGTTCTGTGAGCTCGCAATGAGTCGTCGAGCCACGGAGCGGGAGGGGAGGACCGAGCCGGCCTGGAGGATAGGGGACATAGAGAGTCAAAGGATGCAGAAAGGGAGGAGAGGAGGGTTGAGGAGGCAGAATCAGGAGATAGGTTGGAGAAGGTTTGGGCAGAGGGAAGAGATGATAGGATGGAAGAGGAGAGAGTAGCGGGGGAGAGAGAGCGGAGGTTGGGACGGCGCGATACCATCCGAGTAGGGGCAGTGTGGGAAGTGTTGGATGAGAGCGAGAGGGAAAAGGATACAAGGTAGTGGTCGGAGACTTGGAGGGGAGTTGCAATGAGGTTAGTGGAAGAACAGCATCTAGTAAAGATGAGGTCAAGCGTATTGCCAGCCTTGTGAGTAGGGGGGGAAGGTGAGAGGGTGAGGTCAAAAGAGGAGAGGAGTGGGAAGAAGGAGGCAGAGAGGAATGAGTCAAAGGTAGACATGGGGAGGTTAAAGTCACCCAGAACTGTGAGAGGTGAGCCGTCCTCAGGAAAGGAGCTTATCAAGGCATCAAGCTCATTGATGAACTCTCCAAGGGAACCTGGAGGGCGATAAATGATAAGGATGTTAAGCTTGAAAGGGCTGGTAACTGTGACAGCATGGAATTCAAAGGAGGCGATAGACAGATGGGTAAGGGGAGAAAGAGAGAATGACCACTTGGGAGAGATGAGGATCCCGGTGCCACCACCCCGCTGACCAGAAGGTCTCGGGGTGTGCGAGAACACATGGGCAGACGAAGAGAGAGCAGTAGGAGTAGCAGTGTTATCTGTGGTGAGCCATGTTTCCGTCAGTGCCAGGAAGTCGAGGGACTGGAGGGACGCATAGGCTGAGATGAGCTCTGCCTTGTTGGCCGCAGATCGGCAGTTCCAGAGGCCACCGGAGACCTGGAACTCCACGTGGGTCGTGCGGGCTGGGACCACCAGGTTAGGGTGGGCGCGGCCACGCGGTGTGAAGCGTTTGTATGGTCTGTGCAGAGAGGAGAGAACAGGGATAGACAGACACATGGTTGACAGGCTACAGAAGAGGCTACGCTAATGCAATGGAGATTAGAATGACAAGTGGGCTACACGTCTCGAATGTTCAGAAAGTTAAGCTTACGTTGCAAAAAATAAAAATAAAATACAAGATCTTATTGACTAAAATGATATAGTACTGCTGGCTGGTGAAGTAGCCTGGCTAGCAGTGGCTACGTTGTTGAAAGTGAAGCTGGCTAGGTAACCTCGACAATTTCACTAAATTTCTCTAAACTACACAATTATCATGGATACAAGGACAGCAAAGACAACTAGCTAACACTACGCTAATCAAGTCGTCCCGTTGTAGTGTAAGTTTCTACAGTGCTGCTATTCGGTAGAAGTTGGCTAGCTAGCAGTGTTGGCTAGGTAGGAGGACGGCAGCGCGGCAGGCGAAAAATAGCTGGCTAGCTAACCGATAATTACTCAAAGCTACACAATTATCTTAGATAAAAAGATAGCAAAGAAAACTATGTAGCTAGCTAACACTACACAAGTCAAGTCGTTCCGTTGTAATGTAATCGTTTCTACCGTGCTGCTAATCGGTGGCTAGCTGGCTAGTTAGCAGGGTTGACTACGTTACGTTACGTTAGGGCGAGAATACCTGGCTAGCGAACCTCAGCGAACCTTGATAACTACACAAGTATCACCGATACAAAGACGGCTATGGAGCCAGCTAAGTAGCTAGCTAAGATCGAACAAATACAAATCAAAGATAGCAAAGACAACTGTGTAGTCAGCCAACACTACACTGATCAAGTCGTTCCGTTGTAATGCACTCGTTTCTACAATGCTGCTATTCGGTGGCAAGCTGGCTAGCTAGCAGTGTTTGCTACGTTGCGTTACGTTAGGGCGAAAATAGCTGGCTGGCGAACCTCAATAACTACACAATTATGTTTGATGCAAAGACGGCTATGTAGCTAGCTAAGATCAAACAAATCAAACCGTTGTACTGTAGTGAAAATGAAAATCAGACCGTTGTACTATAATGAAATGTAATGAAAAGTTTATACTACTATTCGGTGGACGTTTGCTAGCTGCTGGGCAGATAAGTGTGGACTACGATAGACGACGGAATACGATAATAACGCAATTATCTTTTATACACAGACGGCTAAGTAGCTAGCTAAGAAGAAATTGCTAAGGTTAGACAAATTAAACCGTTGTACTATAATGAAATGTAATGAAATGTAATGAAAATGAAATGAAAAGTTATACTACCTGCAGAGCGAATGCAAATGCGACCGCTCGCTCCAAACCGGATGTTGAAGTGAATAACGGTTATGTCTCCTTCCCCCTCCAGATTCATTGGCATGGTGTCCAAACCTGAGAGCCGCCAGGTCTTCATCAAGTCAGCCATCAACTACCTGCGTTCCCACAGCTTTGACGGTCTCAACCTGGCCTGGGAGTACCCCACTCAGAACGGCAGCCCCAACGGAGACAGGAAGAGGTTCACCGAGCTCGTCAGGGTAAGCTTGCACAGAACCTTTTTTTTTACTGACAGTTATAACACGAGTGAGGATTTGCACCAATATCTTTCAATGTGTTACTGTCATTTTCTGGGACTATTTATGGTTGTATAGCGATCTACCACCTGCTGAAGGGGTTAGCTCGGCCTGAAGGGCCAAATAGTTTATATTACTTTCTGTCAGAACGTTAAGTTTCTGTATGGCTTTACAGGAGCTGCAGAAGGCCTTTATGGACGACGCCAGAGACACCAAGCTAACCCAGCTGCTGCTGTCTGCCAGCGTGGCTGCTCTACGGCCCACCATCAACTCCAGCTACGAGGTGGCCCAGATCGCCAGGTAGGCAGCATGTGACTGAGGGCGAAAGAGACGTTCGTCAAACACATTTTGAAATGATTTTATACCAGAGTTGGTGTAAATTACATTTGATCTAAAAAGACAAATTAGTCAATGAAGGAAAACCTTATAATAGGGAATAACACCATACATCCAATTCATGAATCTTACAAACTCAACAAGCACACTATACTTCATATACATGTCTCTTTATGTCTCTGCAGCTCTCTGGACTTCATCAACGTGATGACCTATGACTTTCACGGACACTGGGAGAGAGCAACCGGGCACAACAGCCCCCTGTACCGCAGCAGTCACGACTCAGTGACACACTACGACTTCAACGTCGTAAGACTAACACACACTTGGTTTTATTAGGATTGATTCTATTCCATGCTGAGTATTAAACCAGGAAGTACTTGTAAACCATTGTGTTATTGACCATGCATATATAACGGAAACTTGTAAATAAACTATTTACATATAGGAAATATTGGTGTTGATGTCCTCCAACTTAGCTGCCTTGTCCTAACCACCTGTCCATGTGATTTAGGACTCTGCCATCACCTACTGGCTGGACAACGGTGCCCCTGCTGAGAAGCTGCTGATGGGTTTCTCCACCTATGGCCGTACCTACCATCTCACCACCACCAACACTGGCCTGGGAGCCCCCGCCAACGGCCCCGCTGACGCCGGCCCATTCACCCGCGAAGCAGGATACTGGTCCTACTACGAGGTACATTTGCTCTATGAGGCCTTTTTCTCAAACTCAAAGCAAACAGGCCATGGATCTCAAAACACTCTGTTATATTGTGTTGTTTGTTTGTTTATCTGTTCGTTTGTCATTAGCTAACAGAACGCTTCTCACTTCTCCCAGGTCTGCTCCTTCACCTCCAGCGCCACTGTTGAGTGGATTGATGAGCAGAAGGTCCCCTATGCTGTCCAGGGCAGCTCCTGGGTGGGCTATGACAACAAGGAGAGCTACGCTGCCAAGGTACATGCCAGGAACATCTCAGTCAATCGATCCATCAATCAATCAAGTTCTCTATATACCCATGTCCATGTTTACACAACTGTCTTTGTCCCCTTTGCTCCATCAGGTCCAGTGGCTGAGGAACAAGAACCTGGGAGGAGCCTCCGTGTGGACGCTGGACATGGATGACTTCACTGGTGCTTTCTGTGCTGATGGTTCCTTCCCTCTTGTCAATCACCTCCGCACCTCTCTGGGTAAATTCAGTTCCATTAAAGTTAAATTCTAGTTTTTTTTTATAAACCCATAAGTCAACTACAGTAAAGGTAGGTCTTTATATCATCTCATCTCCCACTCTCTTCCCTTCCTCCACCCCTCCTTCCCTTTCTCCCTCCCAGGCTTCGCCCCCAAGCCCACAACCACTCGGGCCCCCACCACCACCCCTGACCCCATCCTCAGCTTCTGCTCCGGACGCCCAGATGGCTTGTACGCCAACGTCATCGACAACACCACCTATTTCCAGTGTTTCCGTGGAAACACCTACCTGCACAGATGCCAGTCCGGACTCGTCTATATTGATGCCTGCAAGTGCTGTGACTGGCCCTGAATGACTGCTAACTATGTAGGACCAGTTAGAATACTATAACAACCTTCAATGACAACTAGCTGTAACGGCAATAACTTACCCTAGGAACTGATCCTGAACTGCAACTGGCAAAATTTTTGAAAATATACTTATTTTTGTCAGGTTACTGTCTTTCTCAAATAAAAATAATACCATACTCACAATATTGTAAGACTGAATACAATATTATGAATGTTTCATTTTGCTTGTCAGTTTTTCATACTGTACCAGTCAAAAGTTTGGACACACCTACTTATTCAAGGGTTTTTCTTTATTATTACTATTTTTCTACATTGTAGAATACTAGTGAAGACATCAAAACTATAAAATAACACATATGGAATCCTGTAGCAACCAAAAAAGTGTTACAATTCAATTCAAAATATATTTGAGATTCTTCAAAGTTTGCCTTGATGACAGCTTTGCAAACTCTTGGCATTCTCTTAACCAGCTGCATGAGGTAGTCACATGGAATGCATTTCAATTAACAGGTGTGCCTTGTTAAAAGTTAAATTGTGGAATATAGTTCCTTCTTAATGCGTTTGAGCCAATCAGTTGGTTTGTGATAAGGTAGGGGTGGTATACAGAGGATAGCCCTATTTGGTAAAAGACCAAGTCCATATAATGTCAAGAACAGCTCAAATAAGCAAAGAGAAACGACAGTCCATCATTACTTTAAGACATGAAGGCCAGTCAATCCGGAAACTTTCAAGAACTTTGAACGTTTCTTCAAGTGCAGTCGCAGAAACCATGACGTGCTATGATGAAACTGTCTCTCATGAGAACTGCCACAAGAAAAGGAAGACCCAGAGTTACTTTGCTGCAGAGGATAACTTGTTATGGCTGCAGGGGCACTATTGAGTAGCTTGGATGAAAGGTGCCCAGAGGTGCCCAGAGTAAACGGCCTGCTCCTCAGTCTCAGTTGCTAATATATGCATATTATTATTAGTATTGGATAGAAAACACTCTGAAGTTTCTAAAACTGTTTGAATGATGTCTGTGAGTATAACAGAACTCATATGGCAGGCAAAAACCTGAGAAAAAAATCAGATGTCAAAATACTAGATGTCAACCATCTATAGAATTTTGAATGAGGCTTCTACTGTGTTGTGGGACTGAATGAGAGGGGAATGAGTCAGGCTCATTCTCCTCTCATGACCAGAGAGACATTTCCTGGTCATGCGCATTTCACATGATATCCACTTGCGGTCCGTTTCTCCTCAAGACACAAAGGAATTCTCCGGTTGGAACTTTATTGAAGATTTATGATAAAAAACATCCTAATGATTGATTCTGTACTTAGTTTGAAATGTTTCTTCGACCTGTAATATAACTTTTTGAAGTTTTTGTCCGAAGAAATCCTCGACCAGCACCAGCGTTTGGATAGAAAGTAGTACAAAAGTAGCTAATTGGACAAAAATAACGGACGTTATCGAACAAATCCAGCATTTATTGTGGACCTGGGATTCCTGGGAGTGCATTCTGATGAAGATCATCAAAGGTAAGGGAATATTTATCATGCAATTTCTGGTTTATGTTGACTCCAAAATGGCGTCTAATTGTATTATATTTCTGAGCGCCGTCTCAGATTATTGCATGGTTTGCTTTTTCCGTAACGTTTTTTTTTAAATCTGACACAGCGGTTGCATTAAGGAGAGGTATATCTATAATTCCATCTGTATAACTTGTATTATCATCTACATTTATGATGAGTATTTCTGTTGTGGCTATGCAAAATCACTGGATGTTTTTGGAACTAGTGCATGTAAGGCGCCAATGTAAACTCAGATTTTTTTATATAAATATGAACTTTATCAAACAAAACATACATGTATTGTGTAACATGAAGTCCTATGAGTGTCATCTGATGAAGATCATCAAAGGTTAGTGATTCAGTTGATCTCTATTTGTGCTTTTTGTGACTGCTATCTTTGGCTGGAAAAATGGCTGTGCTTATTCTGTGGCTTGGTGATGACCTAACATAATTGTTTGTGGTGCTTTCGCTGTAAAGCATATTTGAAATCGGACACTGTGGTGGGATTAACAACAATATTACCTTTAAAACGGTATAAGATACATGTATGTTTGAGGAATTTTAATTATGAGATTTCTGTTGTTTTGAATTTGGCGCCCTGCACTTTCACTGGCTGTTGTCATATCGATCCCGTTAGCGGGATCTCAGCCATAAGAAGATAAGTTCATTAGAGTTACCAGCCTCAGAAATTGCAGCCCAAATAAATGCTTCACAGAGTTCAAGTAACAGACCCATCTCAACATCCACTATTCAGAAGGGACTGCGTGAATCAGGCCTTCATGGTCGAATTCCTGCAAAGAAACCACTACTAAAGGACACCAATAAGAAGAGACTTAGTTGGGCAAAGAAACACGAGCAATGGACATTAGACCGGTGGAAATCTGTCCATTGGTCTAATGAGTCCAAATTGGAGATTTTTGGTTCCAACAGCCGTGTCTTTGTGAGACGCAGAGTACGTGAATGGATTATCTCTGCATGTGTATTTCCCACCGTGAAGCATGGACGAGGAGGTGTAATGATGTGGGGGTGCTTTGCTGGTGACACTGTCAGTAATTTATTATTAATTCAAGGCACACTGAACCATTATGGCTACCACAACATTCTGCAGCGATACGCCATCCCATCTTTTTCATAAGGACAGTGACCCAACGCACCTCCAGGCTGTGTACGGGCTATTTGACCAAGAAGGAAAGGGATGGAGTGCTGAATCAGATGACCTGGCCTCCACAATCACCTGACCTCAAACCAACTGAGATGGGTTGGGATGAGTTGGACCGCAGAGTGAAGGAAAAGCAGCCAACAAGTGCTCAGCATATGTGGGAACTGCTTCAAGACTGTTGGAAAATCATTCCAGGTGAAGCTCGTTGAGAGAATGACAAGAGTGTGCAAAGCTGTCATCAAGGCAAAGGGTGGGTACTTTGAAGAATCGAAAATCGAAAATCTATTTTGATTTGTAACACTTTTTTTGGTTACTACATGATTCCATATGTGTTGTGTCATAGTTTTGATGTCTTCACTATTATTCTACAATGTAGAAAATAGTAAAATTAAGAAAAACCTTGAATGAGTAGGTGTGTCCAAACTATGACTGGTACTGTATATAGCTCACATATGTAAAGTGTTTATATTTTTACATGAAGTTGAAGAGTGCTGTAATGTTTCAACCTGTTACCCGTGATTCATGGTGGAAACAAATCTTGCATGTCACGGCACTAAAGCACATACACTGTAATGTCAGCTTGTCACTTTTATTAGCTATGATTAAACTGCAAATATTGAGCATTTGGTCAACGGTCCCTCTACTCCCTGCAAATACAACCACAGAAATATAAGAATGTGTCATAATCACTACAGCTGTAGTTTAGCACTTTTCACTTGGTCTCAGAGAACTTCACATTGTTAAGGGGTCAAATAATCTCACACAAGATGATGCAAACAGCCATAATGTTCTTTTACTACCAGTTTACCACGTCATTTCTAAGTTAATATCATAGAGAAAAAAATAAAGCAACATTTTATATTTTCATTCGAACAAACCTGGATGTTTACCAGAAAACATGCCAAATTAAAAACTGTGCTCCCATGGTCATAGTAGCAGAGCAGTCAGAGTGTACGCTGTGGTTTATACTGACAACACTTACCCTCAGATAATGGCCATTAGGAGAGTAATAAACTCCATGCCTTTGTCCAAAGTGCTGCATTATTATTACCTCCCGGATGTCTGCACATACACGTACAAAACGTTAGGAACATCTTCCTAATATTGAGTTGCAGCCCCTTTTCCCCTCAGAACAGCGCTAATTCGGCGGTCCGAAAGCGTTCCACAGGGATGCGGGCCCATGTTGACTCCAGTGCTTCCCACGGTCGTGTCAAGTTGGCTGGATGTCCTTTGGGTGGTGGAACATTCTTGATACACACGGGAAACTGTTGAGAGTGAAAAATTCAGCAGTGTTCCAGTTCTTGACACACTCAAACCGGTGCGCCTGGCACCTACTACCATGCCCTGTTCAAAGGCACTTAAATATTTTGTCTTACCCATTCGCCCTCTGAATGGCACACATACACAATCCATGACTCAATTGTATCAAGGCTTAAAAATACTTATTTAACCTGTCTCCTCCCATTCATCTACACTGATTGCATTAGATTTAACAAGTGACAACAGTAAGGGATCATAGCTTTCAATCGGATTCACCTGGTCCGTCTATGTCATGGAAAGAGCAGGTGTTCCTAATGTTTTGTACATCAGTGTAGACAGCCCACTTTCTGTTTACAGGATTCAGATGGACTCCGAATGAGGTCATGGTATCTAATTAATTTCTGATACAGTTTAGAAGGATGAGGCAAGTAGGGTGAAAAAATATATAATTCAATAGAATCATTATTATTATTAAATGTTACCATATGTACAAATGGCACTTATTTCAATCAAATCATTCCTAAAGAAACTGAACCGTATTAATTAGCAGGTAATGGTAATGTAATAAAGAAGTTTCAATGACATCTCAATGTAAATCCCAGTAATGAGGGTACCAAAAATATAGCTGTTTATGTGAACACTTCTGCATGGTGGTATTGATTTCTGTCATTATAATCAACAAAGTCTAGTGGGATAAATATGCTGTTTGTTTGCAGCCACAATGCATTCCTGTACACAGCATAATACATCCCACAAGGGCTGAAGTGGAGTGTTCATTCAATGTTTTAATGAAGGGCGCACAATTTATGGAAATTACAAATAGACACCAAAGTAACTGTTCTGTTATGTAGATATTGCAAAAATATATATTTTTACATGATTAATATGAATTGTCATTCCTGTCACTGAACAATACAAGTCAATGTAATAAAAAAGAACAAACAAATGCAACACTGCAAGCTGTGCCATATTCCACAATGACAGTTTACATAAGGCTTTCATATTTATTGACAGACAGTTAATAAAGGTTGTTGCACCTCTGTTTTCTATTACTGTAATCAGTCGTCTCAGCAGTAGTAAGGGATTTGTAAATGTTGTAATTTATATGGCAAAGAAATAATCCCACTAAGGTGGTGATCTAATGAAAGATTAAATACAATATTGCTGACAACTTTGTATATCTTACGTTGATTTTATTACGTATATGAGTGCACATGCGTGGCAAAGTGCCCAAAAAACTACAATTTTGCTGACATGAAATATCCAAGTAAACTTTGCTCCAAGGCATCTGCCAAAAACAGTTGGCAGTGACTTGACCAAATGTACCTACCAAACCACTGCCAGAAATTCATATCCTTATCATAAGAGGTCAAAGTTGAAAAAGTACCCTATTTATATATATAATTCAGTACAGCTATGAACCTGCTGGATCAAAGACAGTCAGACATGCCATAATACATTTGTGAAGTGTCAACAATTTTATTTTTTTGATGTTTTTAAAGGCTCGGGACACAGTTGGCGTAATCTGAACAAATAATGGTCATTATTATTAAACTTGCCAACATAGTGACTAATTAATGTGCTATCACAATTCCAACAAATGGATAGTTGTGCCAATTAGGATTAACATTTTTCTAAATGCCTGCAATACACACCACGTGTAGAAAACATTTCGATCACCTCCTCTTTCCATGACATAGACTGACCAGAGGAATCCAGGTAAAAGCTATGATTCCTTATTAATATTACCTGTTAAATCTACTTTAATCAGCGTAGATGTAGGAAAGGAGACAGGTTAAAGAAGGATTTTTAAGCCTTGAGACAATTGAGACATGGATTGTGTACGTGTGCCATTCAGAGGGTGAATGGCAAAATAAAATATTTACGTGCCTTTGAACAGGGAAGGGTAGTAGTTGCCAGGTGCACCGGTTTGAGTGTGTCAAGAACTGCAACGCTGCTGGGGTTTTCGCACTCAACAGTTTCCCATGTGTATCAAGAATGGTCCAACAGGGCCTCCCGGGTGACGCAGTGGTCTATGGCACTGCATCGCAGTGCTAACTGCGCCACCAAAGTCTCTGGGTTCGCGCCCAGGCTCTGTCGCAGCCGGCCGCGACCGGGAGGTCCGTGGGGCGACGCACAATTGGCATAGCGTCGTCCGGGGTAGGGAGGGTTTGGCCGGTAGGGATATCCTTGTCTCATCGCGCTCCAGCGACTCCTGTGGCGGGCCGGGCGCAGTGTGCGCCAGCCAAGGTGGCCAGGTACACGGTGTTTCCTCCGACACATTGGTGCGGCTGGCTTCCGGGTTGGAGGCGCGCTGTGTTAAGAAGCAGTACGGCTGGTTGGGTTGTGCTTCGGAGGACGCATGGCTTTCGACCTTCGTCTCTCCCGAGCCCGTACGGGAGTTGTAGCGAAGAGACAGGGTAGTAATTACTAGCGATTGGATACCACGAAAATTGGGGAGAAAATGGGATAAAAAAATTAAAAAAAGAAATAAAGAAAAAAGAAAAAAAAGAATGGTCCAACACCCAAAGGACATCCAGCCAATTTGACAACTGTGGGAAGCATTGCAATCAACATGGGCCAGCATCTCTGTGGAGCACTTTCAAAACATGTTGTAGAGTCCATGTACCAACGAATTGAGACTGTTCTGAAGGCAATAGGGGGTGCAACTCAATATTAGGAAGGTGTTCCTAATGTTTTGTACACTTGTTGTATAATCCCAGCTACAGTTTTATAATACTGTACATTACATTGTTTTGCAAATACAGAATTAACATTCTCACAGTGTATACGCTTCATATGAATTACTTTGACCTCAAAATCTCTACTAAAATGGGAAATGAACAGAAAATCAACTTTACCAATCTAACGTGCACTGTTGTTAATCTGTTTATGCTCAGGTTGCGTGTCTTCTTATGTCGTTAGTGTCTTATCTGTCTTGTTTAGTGTTTCTGAGCTGATTACTGTACATTACCTGGCCTGTCATAAATAAATCGTCACCCCAGTCCAGACTCTTCTGTACTTACCCCCCACCCACCTGGGGGCCCACCCACCTCTGGATAAACTTTATAAAAAGCCAGATTTAACTTCTCATCACTGACGGTTTCATCTGTGAAGTTCCCACGGTAAGCTTAGAAGGAAACTCACTAGTGACAGCTTACAGTTTCCTTGGTCATATTAGGACCAACTTGATTCATTGTATAATTGGATAACTGGGCCTTCGATGCTAGTAACGGTTTAGTTTCAGTTGGTCTGTTGCTTTCAATGTCAACTGTTGCTTTCAATGTCTTGGTCTGTATACTTTTAGTCTCTGGCTATTATTTGTATTGGACTCTAAAAACAACGGATGCAATATAGCTATTGGAAAGGATTTAGTGTGAATCTAAGTACATTGCTAAATTAGTTTAGTAAATAATTTAACTACATCAATGTCGTAATGAGAGTCATTGAAAGCACAAATTATTATTTAACTATTATTTCAATATTTAAATACTGTGGCACTTGTTTAGGACAGTACCCTGTGCAGTGCAGTGGGTAATGTTAATTTAATGGGGAAATGTGAGTGGTGGTAGTTTATTCTTGTTCTCTCTGTAGTGAGCAGGTAATGTTCAAAACCTTGCATCAGTTCCGTGCTGGCATAACCCAGTGTAAATATCATGATAACAGGTCCAAGTTCATTGTTGAAAATATCTTTCTGTCTGTCTCTCACTCTCTCTCTTACTCTCTCTCTCTTTGTCTCACAGCAAATAGTCAAGATGTCTAAGCTGACAATCTTAGCAGGTGACTATGACTCCATCATTCACATCAGGCACTATCACTGCCTTTTATCGTGAAATAAAATGATATGCTTTGACAAATATTTTTGGGCCTATTTACATAGACATTTGCTTTACCTTTCAAAACTCTTTCTCGCTCTAGGCTTGTGCCTGGTGCTGTGCCAGTTGGGCGCTTCCACCTCAGTTTCCACCACAGCTGCTGCTTCTCCCAAAATGGTGTGCTACTTCACCAACTGGTCTCAGTACAGACCAGACAAAGGGAAGTACAAGCCCGAGAACGTGGACGCCCACCTGTGCACTCACCTGATCTACGCTTTCTCCATCCTCAACCACCGCAACGAGCTGGCCACCTACGAGTGGAACGATGACGTCCTCTACAAGTCCTTCAACGCCTTGAAGACCAAGTAAATAGCTCGCTTCACAACTTATTAGTGTTGGTGTTGAATGAGGAATTTAGTTTCTCAAGTGTCCAGGGATATTGCTTTGGTTTTATTACTCCCTCCTCTGAACTGGGGCTTGTTTTAGCAGCCACTTGCAGAATTATCAATCTACTCATTTACAAAATTGCTGAATAATCTCAACCCCTCCTCTCCTTGCCGTCTCTCTGCAGGAACCCTCATCTTAAGACTCTGCTGGCCGTCGGAGGATGGAACTTTGGTTCTTCTCAGTGAGTACCTCCCTTAGTCATGCTACAGGGCTATGAAAAGCACCATACATTTGAATTACTTGGATTTAGAGTATCTGCAACACTACCTACTGTATCGTAGTGTTTGTGAGATAATCTCTGTGGCTGAATTTAGGTTCTCTGGAAGTGTGTTAACTATAGCTACTAGGGCATGTGAAATAACAACTATCATGTTTTTCAGTGAAGATGCTGTTCAAAGTGCTTTTGACAGAGGACAACACGTTTGTGTTGTCAAGATAACTTTGATCATGACTATCAGTACTATATGACTACTGGTATCTGTACTAATGTACTTTTAGTACACTTTAGCAACTATATGGTGTATTATATTATGGCGTCATGATAAAACCTTGATCATCTCTCAGGTGTTCCATCATGTTGTTGTAGTAGAGAACTCTCCGTTAACCCAGAACTGAAATCTTGCATAATTTGGTCACATGCTCGATTTATGTTTACCTTGTTTGTCCATGAGACTAGCAAGTAGTATATATGTGGAAGTAGTAAGGTAGTATTTAGAAACCATACGGTGTATTGTAATACAGCCTCATGATAAAACCATCTTCCTCTCCTCAGGTTCTCCATCATGGTGAGTAATGCTGCCAACCGTCAGACATTCATCCAGTCATCCATCAGCTTCATGAGAACTCATGGTTTTGACGGTCTGGATCTGGACTGGGAGTACCCCGGGGCCCGAGGGAGCCCCCCGGAGGACAAGAAGAGGTTCACTCTGCTCTGCCAGGTGGGTGTGGCTCCTCCACTACAGTTATTACTCAATGATAGTAATGCATATAGATAATGGTTTGGATGTATATAGTGCTTTTCCAAGCGTTTAAAGAGCTCTACAAAAGAAGAGAAACTCTCCTTATTCACTAGCATACTGGGGGCATACTATTCATATATTTTTCCCAGTTCCTATGGATCCCCATAATACGTATTTACTGTGCATCCCCAACCCTCCCTGACACATGATGTTTGTGTGTGTGTGTGTGTGTGTGTGTGTGTGTGTGTGTGTGTGTGTGTGTGTGTGTGTGTGTGTGTGTGTGTGTGTGTGTGTGTGTGTGTGTGTGTGTGTGTGTGTATTTTACAGGAGCTCGTGGCAGCTTACGCAGCTGAGGCCAAGTCCACCGGCAATGCCCAGCTCATGCTGACCGCTGCAGTGTCCGCTGGAAAGGGAACCATCGATGCTGGATATGAGATTGCCGAGATTGCCAAGTGAGTCTGCCAGCCATTTTGAATAACAATGTTTCCTGAGGTCAATCAGTTTAAATAGCTATGGAGCTTTAGAAACAGTTTCCAGGTGCAATTTCTGTTCTCAGTGGTTCTAGTTTGTGTGTGCGTCTCCAGGTCTCTGGACTTCATCAACGTGATGACCTACGACTTCCACGGAACTTGGGAGGGATTCACTGGACACAACAGCCCCCTGTATCGCGGTGCTCATGACGAGGGAGAGCTTATCTACTTCAACACTGTAAGGAAAAATAACACACAGACTGACAGAATCTTTATCAGTGTGTATAATGATACTTTTGTAAACCCATAGTATGCAAGTACTGCGTTTAACCCGTCTAGGATCAGCGTGGCGCTAGCGGCACACACCCCCCCCCCCCCCCCCCCCCCACTGAAAAACCAGTGCCGCGAAATTCAATTTTTTTTTTTTTTTTAAATATTTAACTTTCACACATTAAAGTCCAATACAGCTAATGAAAGACACAGATCTTGTGAATCCAGTCAACATGTCCGATTTTTAAAATGTTTTACAGGGAAGACACAATATGTAAAGATGTACATCTATTACCTAAAAACACATTAGCATAATCCACCATCTTTTATTTGTCCACCAACACCAGTAGCCATCACCAATTCGGCTAAACTAAGATATTTATAGCCCCTAACCAACAAAAAAACTCATCAGATGACAGTCTGATAACATATTTATGGTATGGGATAGGTTTTGTTAGAAAAAAGTGCATATTTCAGGTAGATGGCATAGGTTACAATTGCACCCACCGTCACAAATGGAATAGAAAAACTACATTGAGCAACGTGTTTACCTACTTACTAATCATCAAACATTTCGTAAAAATACACAGCATACACGAATCGAAAGACACAGATCCTGTGAATACAGACAATATTTCAGATTTTCTAAGTGTCTTACAGCGAAAACACAATAAATCGTTATATTAGCATGGCACATAGCACATAGCAGCCCAGCATTGATTCTAGCCAAAGTGGGCGATAACGTCAACATCGCCAAAAATATATTAATTTTTTCACTAACCTTCTCAGAATTCTTCAGATGACACTCCTGTAACATCATATTACACAATCCATATAGAGTTTGATCGAAAATGTTTATATTTAGCCACCAAAATCATGGTTAGACAATGTGAAATGTAGCTCAGCTGGTCAGAAAATGTCCTTGCGCCACTTAGACAGTGATCTACTCTTATACATAAATACTCATAAACGTGACTAAAAAATATAGGGTGGACAGGGATTGATAGACAATTTAATTCTTAATACAATTGCGGAATTACATTTTTTAATTTATCCTTACTTTTCAATACAGTTTGCGCCAAGCGAAGCTACGTCAAAAAACATGGCGTCCTAAGCCACTAAAATGTTTTGACAGAAACACGATTTATCATAATAAAAATGTCCTACTTTGAGCTGTTCTTCCATCAGTATCTTGGGCAAAGGATCCTTTCTTGGGAGTAATCGTCTTTTGGTGGAAAGCTGTCCTCTTGCCATGTGGAAATGCCAACTGCGTTCGGGATGAACTGAAAAGCGTGCCCAGCTATTCACATCGTTTCAAAAATAAATGTCCCAAAATCGCACTAAACGGATATAAATTGCTATAAAACGCTTTAAATTAACTACCTTATGATGTTTTTAACTCCTATAACGAGTGAAAAGATGACCGGAGAAATATAACAGGCTAAACTAACGCTTGGAACAGGGGCGGGTCGGTGTCCTCCACGCGCGTTACGCACCAAGAAAAGACTTGCTAGCTACAGGGTTTTTTAATTTATAGGGCCTGTGAACGCGCTATCGACCCCATTGGAATCGTCATCACGTAAAGGCATCCAGGGGAAGACGTAAGAAGTGTCCGTATAGTCATAGCAATAACAGTGCCCTTTAACTGACTTCAGAACAGTGGCCAACATTTCTGAAATCTGACTCCATGTCAGGGAAATTGCTGTAGAATGGGCTCTGTTCCACTTAGAGACAAAATTTCAACTCCTATAGAAACTATAGACTGTTTTCTATCCAATAATAATAATAATAATATGCATATTGTACGATCAAGGATTTTGTGGGAAGCCGTTTCAAAAATTACCCAATTAGCATAAATAGTCTCAACAGCGCCCCCATCCTCAACAGGTTAAACATCATACAGCTTTACTGATGTTATTTACTTATAATGGTGCGGTATAATCATGACATTTGCTCCACATTTTCACCATGATAGAAAAAGTATAGTGCCACTTTACTGCGGTGTGCTATTCCACAAGAATAAATACTCTAGCACTGTTGAAGTACTTGCTACATTTCTCACTTCTCTCTCCATCCATCCCTCCAACCCTCTTAACCCCCTCTTTCTCTCCCAGGACTACGCCATGAAGTACTGGAGAGACAATGGCACCCCAGTGGAGAAGCTGAACATGGGCTTCGCCACCTATGGTCGTACCTTCCGCCTGACATCATCTGACACCAGCGTTGGAGCACCAGCCAGTGGCCCCGCCTCCGCCGGGCCCTACACCCGCGAAGCTGGCTTCTGGGCCTACTATGAGGTGAGAGCCTGGCTGCTGGGGGCCAAAACATTCAACATCAAAATGTTAAGCAAAGTTAGAAATCCGTTTTTCATTGTTATTCCAAGAATGCTTTACAACGGAGACCTTTACATGAGTTTTTCACAAAACAAACTCCCTTTTTGTGTGTTTTGTTCAGATCTGCACCTTCATAAATGGCGCAACAGTTGAGATGAGTGCAGACCAGATGGTTCCCTATGCCTACAGGGGCAATGAGTGGGTTGGATTTGACTCCAGGCAGAGCTTTGAGACCAAGGTCATTTCCCCTAATCAGTTAACATAATATTGTAATTTAGATAAGACATTTTTGCCCATAGTCATTAAAGTGGTCAACAAAAAGTCTGGGATGATACTTCTGTGACATATCCTCTAAATATATTCACCCTCTCTATCTATGTCTATCTACCGCGGTCTCCTCATTCGATCCGCTGCACAGGTCCGCTACATGAAGGACAACAAGTTTGGCGGTGCCTTCGTGTGGGCCCTGGATCTTGATGACTTTGCCAACCAGTTCTGCGCTGAGGGCAACCACCCTCTGTTGGGACATCTGCGCAAACTTCTTGACATCGGTAAGTCTGAGGTTTTAGTGAAGGAGCAAACCTGATATTCAAAAACTAAAGTGTAATCTGAAATGAATCAACTACTAGACCAGATTATCCCATTGTGTGATGGGCCACTATGATAAATCCAGTCAGATTAAATAATGTCCCGAAATGTCATCACTGTTTCATCACCTCAGCTCTGTCCTTCATGGTAAAACCCTCTCTCCTTTTATTTTTCCTTCCATCCAGAACTACCCCCTCTTCCCCCTACCACCACCCCCAAACCTGGCTCAGTCACCACCACCCGCCCCACCACCACCACCGTCACCACCCACGCCCCTGGGACAGGTTTCTGCAACGGAAACCCTGATGGCATCTACGCCAACCCAGACGACATCACCACCTTCTACATGTGCGCCCATGGCCTCACCCACCTCAAAACCTGTAGCAACGGCTCGGTCTTTGACCCCAGCCTCAAGGTCTGCGTGTGGCCTTAAGCGTGTTGTGAGGAAGTAAGTGTTTGAATTAGCATCGCTAATGCCAACGTTGTATTTACCAACTTTAAATGTGACTGCACTGCCCCTTTAATTTACTTAAAAAATATATATTTCCACAATATGAGGTCGAAATAACACTAGGAAATTGGAAAATGTTATGATAATGCCCTTTAGTGTACACCTGGAATTTCAGCCTGTTCAGATGGGATGGAGTTTTTGGTCCACAACTTGACATCACAATCTGATCTGATTATTCTGACCAATGACCAGTCATCTTTTATATGCATATGTATCCTCCTCCTAGGGGTAAGACGGGTAGGCTCTAGATTCGAGACCATAGAGATTCTACAAAATTTGTATTTTAGTTTCTAATTGTATGGTGTAGATGATCCTATCCGCCAATCAGGGCTGTGTATGTAAATATATTTAAATTTGTATCAACACGCCCACATGACCAGACTGAGTATTTCAAACGGAAAAGGAGGGACAGGGAAAAAATATATTTAGTTATTTTATTAGTTATTTTCATGAAACACACACGGTAATTTATTAGACATACAGTGAGGATTTGAAAAATGTAATTACAAAGACTGCATCGGGGATTTAAGATGCTATATTAAACTTTTTGGGTGCCCCAACAAATTCGCATAGAACTGTGAGTTATAGATCTGTCATGCTCATCAAAAGCAAGTCTAAGAAGTGGTAGATCTGTTCTATGTGTGGTATTTCTATGCTTCTAATGCGCAAGTTTAGTTTTTGCGTCTTTTACTTTTGGTTTTGTACACCAGCTTCATACAGCTGAAAATACAATATTTCACAGCGGTTTAGATGGTAAAATGATTCTCTACACTATACTTGCTTGTTTTGTCACAAACTGAAATTAGGCGAACTATTAGAATTTTAGCAATCAGGAAATGGTGGAGCGAATTTTGCATAGTGCATCTTTAAGTGTTACTGTGGTGCTAAAACATGTTGTGTGGGAAGGGAAGAAAGTTGTGTGTAGACAGTAATTGAGATGCAATTAGTTGAGTCTCGCGCTTAGTTTTGTAGTAGTGAAAAGGATTTGTTTTGAATGAGTTCAAAAAATAAAACATTCTGCCTTATCTTGTATTTTCCCTTTGTTTGACATGTTTAATACTTTTAATTCTTACACTAAAACATTTATTACCTTCTTGGTTTTGCATGACAAACACATTTGTGTTGCGATACTTCTACAAACCCAGAGCCATATACTGTATCTCTATAGTCTTTATTCTACTTGAATATCTGTCTCTTTTCCCTTCTAATCAATGACTCCTCATCAAATGGCATTTGAAAATACACTGGTGATACAATATAGTATTCAAACGATAAAAACATTTTTGGAGACCCAGCCAAAACGGCCATGTATAAAAAGGGTTGGGGTTGGGTTACATAGTGGACAAAAAGTGTTACAGCTGGTCACGTGGTGAAGGACAAAGCATTAGTGGAAATCAAGTGGTTTAAGGGAGAACTTGAGCAGATTATGTCAATGGTCTACGTGGGTTGTCTCCGGTGTGGGGTTTAGTAATAGAAATATGTTCATAAATCACAATACAGGAGCAGGTCCAAGTCAGAAATGAATGTGGCCTATATTGCTACTGACAAGGCAATGGGAAAGGGGAGTGAAAACATAGTAGAAAACATCCTCAAATGTTGGTGTTGGAATGCATAGCCACTATCTTCAGGATTGGGGCACCTTGCATTGTGAATTACATACAGTAGAATACAAGCGTTGAAATTCCTCATATACAAACATGCATGAAAAACATCCCAGAGAGATTTTTTCTTTTAAACCTTTGCAATCTCAATCAAATGGACATACACAGAGCATTTTAACACATACATGACATTGTAGGTTATGTTTCTATGTACAGGACAGTATACAACAGCCCGTAGCTATGTGAGCAGCAGTCGGGTTGACAGCATAGTCCTGAGGATGTGACAGGGATTACAAGGATCCTGCCACCCAACACAAAGGATCCTGCCACCCAACACAGGAAGTGAGAACCATTCAGCCAGTGACAGATGACAAATCCACTTAAACCTGCTCCTCAAGAGTCGCTCCAGATCACTATAACAACAGTACAGACAACTGACTGACATCAAAATCAAACCTGAACGCAAACATCTTTTCGAACAGAGAGTTGTACATTGTTACGAGCGCCCAATCATTGCCTAATTTGTATCCTTTAAAGAAAACAACGGTCAGAATCCTGGGCAAAACACTCGCAGGCACTTAAATAGGCAAAAACGATCAGTTACCTAAGGAAATTGCAGAACGGCGCAAAGTACTGTACCCACTCTTCAAAGAGAATACATTTAAACGGAGGTGTGTAGCTCTCATAGTCGATAAACTGTACATTGAAAAGCAACTCATCCGGGACATCAAGACAACTCCATGGCTGTTCTAAATAAGAGGAGGACGGGCTCAATGTAAAGGCTGGAATGGAATTAATGGAACGGTATCAAACATATCTAACATATGGAAACCACATGTTTGACTCCATTCCATTGATTCCACTCCAGCCATTACAATGAGCCAGATCTCCTATAGCGCCTCCTATCAGTCTCCACTGCCTTACACTATGCATGTCTGGGATTGTCTTTAAAATCGGGAAAAATAAAACACATCTGATAAATATACAAACAACAAAATCTGGGAATGTTTTAAAATCATTTGTTTTTATATTTATATACAGTGCATTCGGAAAGTATTCAGATGCCTTCACACATTTTCTACATCACAGCCTTATTCTAAAATGGATTAAATAAAACATTTTCCTCATCAATCTACTCACAAAACCCCATGAGAACAAAGCGAAAACTGCTGTTTTTTTTGCACATTTATTACATATAAAACCTGAAATATCTTATTTACGTAAAAATTCAGACCCTTAGCTATGAGACTCGAAATTGAGCTCAGGTGCATCCTGTTTCCATTGATCATCCTTGAGATGTTTCTACAACTTGAATGGAGTCCACCTGTGGTAAATTCAATTGATTGGACATGATTTGCAAAAGCCAAACCCGTCTATATAAGTTCCCACACTTGACAGTGCATGTCAGAGTAAACACCAAGCCATGAGGTCAAAGGAATTGTCCGTAGAACTCAGAGACGGGATTGTGTCGAGGCACAGATCTGAGGAAGGGTACCAAAATATTTCTGCCGCATTGAAGGTCCTCAAGAACACAGTGGCCTCCATCATTCTTAAATGGAATACATTTGGAAGCACCAAGACTTGGAGTTCCTCTGTGGAGATGGGAGAACCTTCCAGAAGGACAACCATCTCTACAGTACTCCATCAATCAGGCCTTTATAGTAGAGTGGCCAGACGGAAGTCCCTCCTCAGTAAAAAGCACATGACAGCCCGCTTGGAATTAACCTAAATGCACCTAAAGGACTCTCGGACCTTGAGAAACAAGATTCTCTGGTCTGATGAAAGCAAGATGGAACTCTTTGGTCTGAATGCCAAGCATCATGTCTGGAGGAAACCTGGCACCATCCCTACGGTGAAGCATGGTGGTGGCAGCATCATGCTGTGGGGATGTCTTTCAGCGGTAAGGACAGGGAGACTAGTCGGGATTGAGGGAAAGATGAATGGAGCAAAGTACAGAGAGATCCTGGATGAAAACCTGCTTCAGAGTGCTCAGGACCTCAGACTGGGGCAAAGGTTCACCTTCCAACAGGACAATGACATTAAGCACACATCCAATACAATGCAGGAGTGGCTTGGGGACAAGTCACTGAATGTCCTTGAGTGGCCCAGCCAGAGCCCGGACTTGAACCCGATCAAACATCTCTGGAGAGACCTGAAAATAGTTGTGCAGCGACGCTCCCCAACCAACCTGAAGAAATGGGAGAAACTCCCCAAATACAGGTGTGCCAAGCTATTAGCATCCTACCCAAGAAGACTCAATGCTGTAATCGCTGCAAAGGTGGTTCAACAAAGTACTGAGTATAGGGTCTGAATACTTATGTAAATGTGATATTTAATAATTAATTTTCAATAAATAAGTTTAAAGTTCCTAAAACCTGTTTTTGCTTTGTCATTATGGGGCATTGTGTGTAGATTGATTAGTAAAATAAATGATTTAATCAATTTCATAATAAGGCTGTAATGTAACAAAAATTTAGAAAAAGGGGTCTGAATACTTTCCAAATGCACTGTATACAGTGCCTTCAGAAAGTATTCATACCCTTTGACTTATTCTAAATGTATTTGTTACAGTCTGAATTCAAAATGGATTAAATTGATAATTTTTTCTCACCAATCTACACACCATACCCCATAATGACAAAGTGAAAACATGTTTTTTAGTAATGTTTTCAGTTACATAAGTTTTCAGATGTACTTTTGGCAGCATTTACAGCTGTGAGTCTTTCTGGGTAAGTCTCTAAGAGATTTCCACTCCTGGATTGTGCAACATTTGCCCATTATTCTTTTCAAAATTCTTCAAGCTGAATATTTTTTTCAACTTTTGCCATAGATTTTCATGTACATTTAAGTCAACACAATTACTCATTCACTTTCCTGTCTTATTGGTAAGCAATTCCACTGTAGATTTGGCCTTGTGTTTTAGGTTATTGTCCTGCTGAAAGGTGAATTAATCTCCCAGTTTCTGGTGGAAAGCAGACTGAACAGGTTTTCCTCTAGGATTTTGTCTATTCTTAGCTCCATTCCATAAATGTTTTATCCTGAATAACTGTCCAATCCTTAACAATTAGACACATACCCATAACATGATGCATCCACCACTATGCTTGAAAATACGGAGAGTGCTACTCAGTAATGTTTTGTATTGGATTTGCCACAAACATAACACTGTATTCAGGGGAAAAAAAGCTAACTGCTTTGCCACATTTTTAAAAACTATTATTTTAGTGCCTTCTTGCAAACAGCATGCATGTTTTGTAATATTTTTATTCTGTACAGGCTGTAATAACTTCACCATGCTCAAAGGGAAATTCAATGTCTGCTTTTTTAATTTATACCCATCTACCAATAGGTGCCCATCTTTGCGAGGTATTGGAAAACCTCTGTGGTCTTGGTGGTTGAATCGGTGTTTGAAATTCACTGCTTGACTGAGGGACCTTACTGTATGTGTGGGGTACAGATATGAGTGTCATTCAAAAAATCATGTTAAACACTATTCCATGCAACGTATTATGTGACTTGTTAAGCAAATGTTTACTCCTGAACTTATTTAGGCTTGCCATAACAAAAGGGGTTGAATACTTATTGACTCAAGATATTTCAGCTTTTCATTTTTTATTAATTTGTAATAATTTCAGAAAGTATAATTCCACTTTGACAGTACAGGTTATTGTGTGTAGGAGAGTGACAACAAATCTAAATTTAATACATTTTAAATTCAGGCTGTAACACAACAAAGTGTGGAAAAAGTCAAGGGGTGTGAATACTTTCTGAAGGCGCTGTTCTACTTGATGATAAAAAGATATAGCTCAAAAATCTATATGGACTGACTAATGACGATCCAAACTTATTTGAAAATATTTTTAATAATCGAGTAGTCTCCAAGATACAAATAACTCTATTAAAACACAGTTGTAAGTCCACCAATATCCATACAGTATGCTTTCCATTCAGTATGTTTAGAATCTGTTTATAAGTGCCTGGATTTTTTTCCATTTTGGAAAATCTCTCATGAGATGGGTTAAAGTAATGTACAACAATCCTTTATGTAAAATCCTAAATATCGGTTCATTTTTGAGATCTTTGAATTTTAAAGAGATGTAAAACACAGTTGCACTCTGTCACCATACTTATTTGTTATGGCCGTTGAACTGTTAAATATAACAATCTAATGATAACATTAAGGGGCAAAACATTTTGGGATTAAGGACTAAAGTATCAATGTATGCCAATGATTTAAGTTTTCCTCAATCTTCAACCTTGGGACCTGCCTTATTGAGGACCTGGATAATTTCTCCAGTTTCTCTGGACTAAAACCCAACTATGATAAGAGTACTATATTACGCATTGGGTTTCTAAAACATGCAAACTTTAAAATTGCCATGTTATTTCCCAAAGAAATGGGTGGATAGCAAACCAGATCAAGTTAAACAGTCATATTTATATAACGAACATGAGTTTGGATAGTGAAAACTATTAAATATTAAGGCTTTAAACCTCTATCTTAAAGCCTCCATTATACAGTAATTATATCTAAATCCAAACTGGTTTTCCAGCAGGCTACTAAGAGAGGTACATCCAATATTCAAAAGCAGTGTTTTTGCCATTATACAGAGTAAAACCAACCCTTTCTCGTGGCTTGACAATGGAACCTTGTTTAAAGTATCTTCCTTTTTAAATTAGGTGGTTAAAATTCCTCCGGAAGAGGAAGAACAAATATTACAACAAATAATATGGCTGAACTCCAAGGTACTGACAGAGGAAAGACCAATTTTCTTGAAATAAATGTACAGTACCAGTCAAAAGTTTGGACACACCTACTCATTGCAGGGTTTTTCATTATTTGTACTATTTTCTACATTGTATAATAATAGTGAAGACATCAAAACTATGAAATAACACATATGGAATCATGTATTAACCAAAAAAGTGTTAAATGCTTATTTATTTCCCGTTCATTTGCTCTCTTTGTGTGGGGTGTCAGACGGCAATTTATGCCTCTCTCTTTCAGTCCAATACCGATTTGCAGCTGCATCTGAGTCAGTGTGGTGTATTAGCAATGGTTACATGCATCAAAATCCTTGAGAAAATTGTAAGATGTAGAACAATGTCATGGTCAGTCCATGTCTTTCTGGGACCACTCACGGTCTGTGTCCTTAAATCTCAGCTGACTGACCAGCAGGCAGTACATGGTGGGCTGTTCTTCCAGATGCATGACAAAGAAAAAACATGAAATTAAGTTTATGCATGATATTCTCACCCACTATTTTGTATAACATATTTAGAACATCAGCAAATTAACAGGATTGAAATATTCAACATTAGCTAGTTGAAGTAACAGATACATCTCTACATCAACTGTTCAGAGGAGACTGCGTGAATCAGGCCTTCATGGTTGAATTGCTGCAAAAGAAACCACTACTAAAGGACACCAATATGAAGAAGACACCTGCTTGGGCCAAGAAACACGAGCAATGGACATTAGACCGGTGGAAATCTGTTCTTTGGTCTGACGAGTCCAAATTTGAGATTTTTGGTTCCAACCGCCGTGTCTTTGTGTGACGCTGAGTAGGTGAACGGATGTTCTCCGCATGTGTGGTTCCCACAGCGAAACAAGAAGGAGGAGGTGTGATGGTGTGGGGGTGCTTTGCTGGTGACACTGTCAGTAATTTAAGTAATTCTTCATGTAGCCACCTTTTGCCTTGATGACAGCTTTGGACACTCTTAGCATTCTCTCAACCAGCTTCATGAGGTAGTCACCTGGAATGCATTTCAATTAACAGGTGGGTCTTGTTAAAAGTTAATTTGAGGAATTTCTTTCCTTCTAAATGCGTTTGAGCCAATCAGTTGTGTTGTGATGAGGTATGGGTGGTATACAGAAGTTAGCCCTATTTGGTAAAAGACCAAGTCAATATTATGGCAAGAACAGCTCAAATAAGCAAATAGAAACGACATTTCATCATCACTAAGTCATGAAGGTCAGTCAATCTGGAAAGTTTCAAGAACTTTTCAAGTTTATTCAAGTGCAGTCACAGAAACCATCAAGCGCTATGATGAAACTGGGTCTCATGGGGACCGCCACAGGAAAGGAAGACCCAGAGTTACTTTGCTGCAGATGATAAATTCATTACAGTTAACTGCACCTCAGATTGCAACCCAAATAAAGTCTCCACAAAGTTCAAGTAACAGACACATCTCAACATCAGCTGTTCAGAGAAGACTGCGTGAATCAGGTCTGTGGTGAATAATTTCTGTATTACCTAATGAGGAGAGAGACAGACAACACACACCAGTCAGAGTTATACTTAAACTACATCTTTAATAATAAGAGCTTTGCAATAGCACTGACTTTCAATGATGCGCCATTTCTAATGAACCATTGAAAGTGACAACACAAAAGTACAAAGATCTTTTATAGCCAAGATACACCCCTCTCAACCTACATGACGAACAACAGATACATAGAATGGTCACAAAGTTAAGATTTGTATGAAAGGTATCTATAATACATAGTCGACAGCAACTGCTGTGTCAACAGTTTTCACTGTAAAGACCAGTGTCTGGTCCTCCTACTCCAAACAGCCAGCAGCAAACCACCCTGCATACCACTGCTGGCTTGCTTCTGAAGCTAAGCAGGGTTGGTCCTGGTCAGTCCCTGGATGGGAGACCAGATGCTGCTGGAAGTGGTGTTGGAGGGCCAGTAGGAGGCACTCTTTCCTCTGGTCTAAAAACTATCCCAATGCCCCAGGGCAGTGATTGGGGATACTGCCCTGTGTAGGGTGCCGTCTTTCGGATGGGACGTTAAACGGGTGTCCTGACTCTCTGAGGTCATTAAAGATCCCATGGCACTTATTGTAAGAGTAGGGGTGTTAACCCTGGTGTCCTGGCTAAATTCCCAAACTGGCCCTCAAACCATCATGGTCACCTAATAATCCCCAGTTTACAATTGGCTCATTCATCCCCCTCCTCTCCCCTGTAACTATTCCCCAGGTCGTTGCTGCAAATGAGAATGTGTTCTCAGTCAACTTACCTGGTAAAATAACGGTAAAATAAAAATAAATAAATAAAACTGGAACCGTATCACCCTGGTACGGTATAGCACAAAAACATTACCTCATGTTATCTGGAATGCTCTTTAGGTTTTATCACCCAAAGACATCGTAAATCTCCTCCGTCAGTGCTATCTCATAGAGGCCCTCAGTAAAACAAACACACAATAGTTAACAGAATACTCTATTCAGTCGAATAAAACAACCATTATAATACAATACAAGCATTATAACATAATCTTGCAATTTCCACGACAGGTCTTCATGGTCGAATTGCTGCAAAGAAACCACTACTAAAGAACACCAATAATAAGAAGAGACTTGCTTGGGCCAAGAAACACGAGCAATGGACATTAGACCGTTGGAAATCTGTCCTTTGGTCTGATGAGTCCAAAATTTGGATTTATGGTTCAAACCACCGTGTCTTTGTGAGATGCAGAGAAGGTGAACGGATGATCTCCGCATGTGTTTTTCCCACCATGAAGCACGGAGGAGGAGGTTTGATGGTGTGGGGGTGCTTTGCTGGTGACACTGTCTGTGATTTATTTAGAATTCAAGGCACATTTAACCAGCATGGCTACCACAGCATTCTGTAACGATACACCATCCCATCTGGTTTGCGCTTAGTGGGACTATCATTTGTTTTCAACAGGACAATGACCCAACACACCTCCAGGCTCTGTAAGGGCTATTTGACCAAGAAGGAGAGTGATGGAGTGCTGCATAAGATGACCTGGCCTCCACAATCGCCTGACCTCAACCCAATTGAGATGGTTTGGGATGAGTTGGACTGCAGAGGGAAGGAAAAGCAGCCAACAAGTGCTCAGCATATGTGGGAACTCCTTCTAGACTCTTGGAAAAGCATTCCATGTGAATCTGGTTGAGAGAATGCCAAGAGGGTGCAAAGCTGTCATCAAGGCAAAGTGTGGCTACTTTGAAGAATCTCAAATCTCAAATATATTTTGATTTGTTTAACACAGTTTTGGTTACTACATGATTCGATATGTTATTTCACAGTTTTGATGTCTTCACTATTATTCTATAATGTAGAAAGTAGTACAAATAAAGAAAATACTGCAATCAGTAGGTGTGTCCAAATTTGTGACTGGTACTGTATAAGGAAGGTATAATGTTTATAAATGATATTGTAAAATTATGTCACACAAGCAATTAACAAAAGGTTATGGAGATGTATGCTCAATACGAAAGTATAACCAAGTCGTCGCAGCTCTGCCACAAAAATAGAAGGGGCAATTACTCAAAAGAGAAAGGAATATATTGGTTTGTCTGCCTCCAGCGATGAACCATGCATGGCTTAAAATGACTAGTGTAAATCGTAGAATGTATCTGTTTCACTAGTTTGACAAGTATGCCGTATAAAATTCACGATAGTTGGAACATATTTTATGTCCCAGTACCATGGCATAGGATTCATGAACTGATATGCAAAACAATTGATGCATCAATCCATTCTTTTCAAATTGAACTATTATTTGAAATTCACCAAAAAAGAATGCTCACTGCTTCACGTAAAAATTAGCATTCATAAAAACTGAACTTGATGTGAAGATGTGCTTCACCTCCAAACTTTAGATTGATTGAAGTATTGCAATCAATCAATCTGAAGTATTGCATTGTAAGAAAGCAAATTTAGCCTTCTGTAAATGAGGAATATGACTTATTCAGAACAAAAAAAACAGGTAGCTAAATTTTAGAACAAGATGGAATAACTTTCTGTTAGTGAGAAGAGGTGAACATGTATTTATTTTATCTTTGCATTCTAAAATCATTATAAATCTTTTTACGATTATTTATTTCATTTCCATGATCATTTCCAAATTCCTTATCTTTTTTGATACTGATGGTTTCATACTTACAAAATAGCCTATAGGCCCATAAATTAGGATATGCTATAATTCATCCCTCCTCTCATTTAATTGGACCCACTTCACAATAGTAAATAGATGAGGTACCGGTATTTAAAGTATTTGGCTCTTCGAGATCTGATCCAATGCACAGTATAAGGGTAGAACAGACGGTTCACCTTTTCCATTGGCATTTTTAGGCTACATCTGAATATTGTAATGTCAAATTTCTCTGGTAGCCTAGACAACATTTAATTTCTAAACATAATACATACACTGAGTATACCAAACACCTTCCTAATATTGAGTTGCAACCCCCACCATTTTCCCTCAGAACAGCCTTAATTCGTCAGTACATGGACTCTTCAAGGTGTTGAAAGTGTTCCACAGGGATGCTGGCCCATGTTGACTCCAATGCTTCCCACAGTTGAGTCAAGTTGGCTGGATGTCCTTTGGGTGATGAACCATTCTTGATACACATGGGAAACTTTTGATCGTAAAAAAAAAACAGTAGCGTTGCAGTTCTTGACACAAACCGGTGCGCCTGGCACTTACCACCATTCCCCATTCAAAGGCACTTTTGTCTTGCCCATTCACCCTCTGAATGGTACACATACAGAATCCATGTCTCAATTGTTTCAAGGCTTAAAAATCCTTCTTTAACCTATGCCCTCCCATTCATCTACACTGATTGAAATGGATTTTACAAGTGACATCAATAAGAGAAAATAGCTTTCGTGTCATGGAATAGCAGGTGTTCTTTATGTTTTATATACTCAGTGTATATCATAACAGAACATGAACAGAACAACAATTTTGTTCATTTCGTTCCACTGTACCGACTAGCAAAATGTGGTTCTGAACCGGTTTTAACCTGTGAAATAAACAGTTTTTGTACATTTAACTAATTAAATTACTTCACCAATCAGTGCAGATAGAGCAGGCAATCTAGTTCCTTGTGTGTGTGATGGACAGACAAGTGTAGCCTATAGTGCAAGATCTGACTTTTGCGGGTGGGGTGAGAGTGAGAGGGTTGAGGTGGAGGCTTGATGCACTGGGCAACTTGTTATGACATGCATTTATATGAATTACGTCAGCAGAATTATACCTAGGAGGAGCAGATTCTAAGGAGGAACTTTGAATGTCCTTTGAGGTAGCTGGCTAACAAGCTTGAGCTAGCTAGCTAACAAGTTTGTGTTTGCACAGGGGCAACATAATTAAAAACGTGATAACTAGGCCTATAGTGTCCTTAACTAGCATTGAAAAAGTGAATTCGTTCTTCTCTAGCTAACAAAAAATCTTTCTATCTTCTGAATCAAGTGTCAATGTAATGTCAGTAGCCTATGCTTCGGAGGGGGGAGGGGCATGTAGCCTAAACATGCACAGGCAAAGATTTGCAGCTTGCAGGCATTTCTTCTTCTTCTGTGGGTTTTATGGAGGACTCCAACCCCAAAAGGTGTATTGCCGCCAACAACTGGACAAGTTGAAAAAAACAAATAAAAACTCCCACTTCATCCTTCTTTCAAATCTCCATATCTTCCTTCTCAGGTTCTGGGGCCTGAGAGGGTGGTACGGCTTGTGGCAAAATTCCATATAACTCGACCTCCGAGAAATCTTTCAGTCCCACAATGATATCTATCTTCTTGGACCTTCTCTCCACATTGGCAGTGCCAGTAATCACCATAGCTCCTGCTGGTGAAAGTTAACCCCTGCAGTCTGCATTGAAGGCCTATCCACCACCATGGACTCTTCATGTGCACCATTCAAACCCTCAACCCTTTTATCAGCTGCTACATATGAAATGCTTTGGACAGCTCTTACTGGCCACTCCATTCTCTTTCAACCTTGTCGGGCATTCAAAAGACGTGGCTTCATTTTTCCCACCACAAATGCAAAATGTCACATTTTCATCACTTTTAAAACACAACATGATCTTTTCCACAACTTGACATCTTGGCTTCTCCCTTCTGCAAACACTTGAAACATGACCAAAAGCTTTACAATAATTACACTGCATTGGTCTTGGGATAAATGCTCTGACTGTAGTTTATATACCTCAACTACACTTGAGTAGGTAGAGACTCCATTTCAAAATACAAAATAACTTTTTCTTCATTCACCACACGATTCATACGACGTGCAATCATTCAAGGAATATTTTTAATCTCTTCAACATCGTCTTCCCATGAGACGCCAGATATAACCCTCGAGGGGTGCCCTGTTCTGAAGAGACACACACATGACACTTCAAACGTATCAAATCAGGTGAGACGCAACACAAGTTCTTTCTGATCCGCAGAAGCACAAAAAATCTAAACATGCCCACCTCTCGTGATCCTCACAGCCTTCACTTTACCCACCAGTCGCTCCACCAGTTTGGATATCTCAAATGGATTCTTCAAGATTGGTAATCCGATCAGCTGCTCTGAAATGTTATTTTCTGTTGGTGGTGAACTTCTCCATCAAAAATAGAGGATATATTTGTTGTCTTAAGGAGGAAGTTGTTACAGGTTTTGTTTTTTCCATGTATGTTTTGAGGTTAAACTTTTTGCATGTAGTGTGCACCGATTAGTCAATATGAGTTACACCTGTGCTGGCTTGTTCATCTCGCTAGTCAGAAGGTGTTTCACCTGTGCTGGCCCAAGTGCTATTTAAGAGTGGCTGGTCCAGTGTTCCAGTTGTGGAGGGTCAACACCTTTAGTTGGTGCTCCCCTAGGTGATGTATAGAAAAAACATTCATTCATTTGGTTGAGTGTCCCTGATTTTGGTTTGCTTCTTGTCTTTAAGTTTGGTGTGTGTTTTTCTTGTTATTGCGTCTTGGGCAAATTTAGTGGGTGCCTTTTAAGTTCCAGTTGTTGCTGGTCAACTTTTTGTGGACACCCCCATGATTGTCTTTCAGAAACCCCTCCTATAACCTCACCTGTTCTGTTTTGGTTGTTGTCAGAGACTGTTAGTTCCCCTTTCTGTTTGAGTGACATTATTTGGTTTTCTAGCTGGGAGATGTAACACGTGCTTGTGAGGTAGGTTGGATATACTGCCAAATTCTTTAAAATGACGTTGGAAGTGGCTTATGGTAGTGAAATTAACATATTCTCTTGCAACAGCTCTGGAGAACATTCCTGCAGTTACCGTGCCAATTACTCGCTCCCTCAAACATCTGTGGTGTTACAAAACTGCACATTTTAGTGGATTTGTCCCCAGCACAAGGTACACCTGTGGAATGATCATGCTGTTTAATCAGCTTCTTGATATGCCACACCTGTCAGGCGGATGGATTATTTTGGCAAAGGAGAAATGCTCAATTACAACAAAGTAAATTTGTGTACAAAAGTTAAGAGATATGCTTTTTGTGTGAATGGAACATTTCTGAGCTCTTTTATTTCAGCTCATAAAACATCAGACCAGCACTTTACATAGTGTTTATATTTGTGTTCAGTGCTCCAACTAGGGTAGAGGGTGATAGGGGCATAACAGAAATTACAAATAAAAGGGATAAGAAAAACTGTCTGACATCACAGCATAGTTTAGTAGCCCACAGTTGATTACCAATACATGCAATGGGACAGCCATGTCACGCCCTGGCCTTAGTATTCTTTGTTTTCTTAATTATTTTAGTTAGGTCAGGGTGTGACATGGGGAATGTATGTGTTTTTTGTAGTGTCTAGGGTGGTTGTAAGGTTTAGGGGGTTTATTAGAGTAGTTGGGTTTGTTTAGTATAGAAGTCTAGCTGTGTCTATGGTTGAGTGTAGGTATCTAGGAAAGTCTATGGTTGCCTGAATTGGGTCTCAATTAGACAGCTGGTTATTGTTGTCTCTGATTGGGAGCCATATTTAAGGCAACCATAGGCTTTAGCTGTTTGTGGGGAATTGTCTATGTCGAAGTGTTTAGTGTCTGCACTGTTTGTATAGCTTCACGGTCGTCTGTTTTGTTTAGTTGTATAGTGTTTGTTTCGTCTTCTTTCTGTAATAAAGATGTATTTTCCATGCACTGCACCTTGGTACTCTCTGTCCCTTTGATGATCGTGACAGTGGGTGTGTGCTACACCAGCACTATCAGGTAGTGTGGACCTACACTAAACTGTAGCAGTAAGTGATAGAATTCTATGATACGTGTGCAGGTGAGGCTAGGGGAGTAAATTAATATGGTTAAATACATAACCATAACATCCTGAATAATTACTACTCACAAAGTCCTTTAGCACAACAAATAAGGGAGATTTTAGTTTTGGGCTCAAAAAAACATCAGGAATTCAGCAAAAAATGTGTTCCATTTAGGAAAAGTGTTAAAACAATTCTAAAAAGAGATACTTTTGGTAATGTAGTATGTGGACGCCTGCTAGTCGAACATCTCATTCCAAAATCATGGGTATTAATATGGAGTTGGTCCCCCTTTGCTGCTATAACAGCCTCCACTCTTCTGGGAAGACTTGTTTCCAATCAGCCACAAGCATTAGTGAGGTTGGGCACTGATCTTGGGTGATTAGGCCTGGCTCCAGTCGGCGTTCCAATTCATTCCAAAGGTATTCGAAAGGGTTGAGGTCAGGGCTCTGTGCAGGCCAGTCAAGTTCTTCCACGCCGATCTCGACAAACCATTAATTTATGGACCTTGCTTTGTGCATGGAGGCCTTGTCATGATGAAACAGGCTAGGGCTTTCCCCAAACTGTTGCCACAAAGTTGGAAGCACAGAATTGTATAGAATGTCATTGTCTGCTGTAGCGTTAACATTTCCCTTCAGTGGAACTAAGGGGCCTAGCCCGAACCATGAAAAACAACAGCCCCAGACCATTATTCCTCCTCCACCAAACTTTACTGTTGTCACTATGCATTCAGGCAAGTAGCGTTCTCCAGGCATCCGTCAAACCCAGATTTGTCTGTCGGACTGCCAGATGGTGAAGTATTATTTCATAACTCCGTAGAAGGCATTTCCACTGCTCCAGAGTCCAATGGTGGCAAGCTTTAAACCCCTCCAGCCGACGTTTGGCATTGCGCATGGTGATCATAGGCTTGGGTCCTTTTTGGTGTCCTTTAGTAGTGGTTTCTTTGCAGCAATGCGACCATGAAAGCCTGATTCACGTAGTCTCCTCTAAGCAGTTGATGTTGAGATGTGTCTGTTACTTGAACTCTGAAGCATTTATTTGGGCTGCAATTTCTGAGGCTGGTAACTCTAATGAACTTACCCTCTGCAGCAGAGGTAACTCTGGGTCTTTGCCAAATGGCCCGCCTGCCGAAGGAAAGGCAGAAACAGTGACATACTGTTATAAATTGGTCTTCGACCAGTAAGGCCAACCAAAGCTGTACTGTGCATGTAGGCTAATATAGGCCTACTATTTAAACTGATAAATGAGGCTGTCAACTGAGTAAAAATTATTTTGGGTCCACACCCCGTACTCTCGTCTACATGTCATTCCGTCTGTCATTGTACTTCTCAACAAGACAAATAGAAGTCTATTTTAGGCTATGTTGTATAAATGTTCGGGCCAGCGGAATAGCATTCCACCTGGCTCACCGTATGTCTGTAACCGGAGAGGTAATGTTCATCTGGCATTATGCGATGTATGCATCTTCCTCCCACTCTCTCTCTCTCTTTCTTTCTCTCCCTCTCTGCTCTCCCGGGTACCTCTCCATGGGACTCTCCACACTGCCAGAGCCAGGAGCACACCAGGACAGATAAAATAACGAGAGGCATAGCATATTTAGCAGGTGCGATTTCCACAGAATTTGTTTTCTTTGTAGATGGCTACATATTTTTTTGGTAGTACCGTTGCTTTTGTCAGATCGTGTTATAGATTATTTACCAAACTCTATACATTTATTTTAGCTGCACACAATTCTACCTGTAATGTGTCTTATAGGTCTGAGTCTACTTATTCAGTTTGGTGAGAATGTGGATCCTTACCTGTGCACCCACCTGGTCTACACTTTTGCCATCACAAATTATGCTAATGAGCTCATCCCCTACGAGTGGAACGACAAGACCCTCTACAAGTCTTTCACCGCCTTGAAGACCAAGTAATAGTTTATGATGATGAATACAATTAAATCCATTTAGTATCTTATCAAATGGTAATTTGCTGCTCATTTGGTAAAACACTACATTTCTCTTTTTTTTTACTTGGCAAGTCAGTTAAGAACAAATTCTTATTCACAATGACGGCCTACCGGGGAACAGCGGTTTAACTGCCTTGTTCAGGGGCAGAACGACAGATTTTTACCTTGTCAGCTCGGGGATTCAATCCAGCAACCTTCAACCTCCAGCAACCTGCCACCTCTTGCTCTCTTTTTTTCCACCTTTCTCTCTCTCTACCACACACACACACCGGGAGAGAGCGAGAGATACACATATTCTGATATTCATATTGAAGAGGTCTTCTGTTTTTTTCTTGTTTGTGTACAGACACCCCAAACTGATGACTTTACTGTTGGTGAGAGGGAGGAACCATGAACTCTACAATGCAAGGTACACCGAAGCAGCCAGCACATCTACTCCCTACGAAATGTCTCCCTCTAGAGACCAAACTAAGAACATTGACATGTTACAATATAATGGAAAGGAGTGACTCAGTGCTTCTAAACTTCTATAAAGTTAATATTACAAATTTCACATAGTACAAAGTGAAACGTCACATTGGTCGAAGAAACACTGATCTTAGTTACCCTCACATAAAAACAGGGTGTTACGGGGAATTATCCTCACCGTCCATCAGCTTCCTGAGGACATGGCTTTGACAGTCTGGATCTGGACAGAGCATCCCGGGTCCCAAGGGAGCCCCCTAGAGGACAAGAAGATGTTTACTCTGCGCTGCCAGGTGAGTTACACCTAGCTTCTCAATCCATTCCTGCTGGACCCATGTAGTGCATGTTTTTGTTCTAGCTCAACATTGATTAAACTAACAACGTTTCACAAAACAATACATTAACTAGTATGATAGAAATAGAAATGCATCCATTGTGCTCACTACGGTGTCTTTGTGTGTCTATCTGCACCCACAGGAGTTCTGAGGCTTATGTCGCAGAAAGCAAGGCCAGCGAAAACTCAAGACTGATTCCGTCAACTGCACTGGCAGCCAGGAGGGATGACATTGATGGGGTATATGAAATCACTGCGCTGTCCAAGTATGGCCTGCATCTGGTTGATCAAGTGATACTCCTCGGTCACTGTTAGAGTTACATGTCTCTGTTTTTGTGTGTCTAAGTAATCTGGACTTCATCAGTGACGTTCAACCTCCATGGAGCCTCGGGGAGTGTCACCGCCCACTATCAGGGCGAACTGGAGATGACAAATACACTAACACAGTAAGGAAAACAGGACTCCTTGAGGCAAGATTCAAAAACACAGTTGCAAATGTCTCTTTGGTGAAGTTGCAAAAAGTAAATTTGCTTGTTTACTGTTTTAATGAAGCCTTCAGATTAGGGTAGTATTTTGCTCCACTAACTCTATTCCTTCCTTGCAGGACTATGTGGGGCCCCTGTCAGTGGACCCGCTTCTCCTGGGCCCTACACTCAGGAGATGGGCCTGAGTGTAGGGCTTACTATAAGGCAGCGTTTCCCAAAGTCACGTTTTTTTTTTTTCCCTAACACTACAAAGCTGATTCACATGATCAAAGCTTGATGATTAGTTGATTATTTAAATCTGCTGTGTAATGCTAGGGCAAAAAACTCAAATGTGCACCCCTTGGGGTCCCGTCGACTGAGTTTGGGAATCCCTGCTTATAGGGTTCACACATTTTCAGAAGCCTTGCACTCCTCTTTTTCAAAGACTGAAATCAATTTCATCATAATTTTTTTCCTCAGATCTACGCTTTCCTCAGATGAGTTATGAGGCCAAGGTAAGATCTTCTAACAAAATCTCCAGACATGCATGACCAACAGACTCAACCTCGATCTAAATCTGAGGATTATTTCTTTGTGATTGTGTGTTTCTTTCATGCATATCTTTTACACTGATAATACTGGTCATTCTCTATCTATCTAGTTCCACCAGGTCCGCTATCTGAAAGAAAGACAGTATGGCGGTGCCCATGTGTGGGCTCTGGACATGGATGTCTTCTCTGGGCAGTTCTGTGGACAAGGGACAAACCCTCTGATCACAAACCTAAAGACTCTGCTGACTATCGGTGAGGATGGACACATACATACCTGCAGCAGTCGTTGATTGGCTGACAGACATATGATGCCAAGTTTTCAAACAACCGTTAGATATATACAGCTATCTGTGCATTTGAACAACAGCATAAATACACCCATTTCACTTTTGCATGTCAAAAAAACGAATGACCACTGCTGCACATGCTGCCACTGTTTTGAAAAGATTAGATCAGTGGAAGCTGGACAGGCTCATTGTAACTACTGGAATGGAATTGATGGAACGGTATCAAACACATCAAAGACATGGAAACCGCATGTTTGACTCCATTCCATTTATTTCAATACAGCCACTACAATGAGGTCATGCTCCTTTAGCTCCACCCACCAGCCTCCACTGGATTCAATTATGCTGTTTAGAAGGAGCTGCCTTCTCACAAAAGTGCGAGTGCACCAGCATTGCTAGCTAACATGTCACAAAGCATGATGCACTAGACATTTAACTTTCATTCTGAAATATCTTCATATTTCCGAGTTAGTCAGATATGAGTTTAGAAAGACTTACAATTGCCATGGGAGCTAACTAGGTAGCAAGCTGCTTATCAAAAGGTAGATAGCTGGTTAATTTGACACCAAAAAAACGAATTCAACCAAACTATTTCTCAATGTTTCTGTAGCTGGCAAATTAATTTGATATTTCTTTGTGATACACCCGGTTTTATGCTGTTTTAGTCCAAACATGTCATCCTGTCACCTACAGTAGAATCCTATAAACAGCATCAAGGGGAATCAATACAATTGGCCATGGTTTTTATCCCACCAGATCCGCAACGAGAAGGATCTTTAGCTCCATCTGTACCTGAGAGCAGATCCAGTCTCACGTGTGGAAGTAAACCGTCTGGCACGAGAGACACATTAGGAGGATTTTAGAGCAGACTCAGAAGTTTTGAGTGAATGCACATTTGAGCGCCACAGGACAGTCCATTTATTTTGTGCTGTTATAATTTATGCTATGAAATAGTGTGATTTCATTGGGGCAGTTCCCACTTACATCGAAGCAATGTTCAGACCTACACCCCCATGGAGGTGGAGCTGGCAGAGTACCCAGTAACTGAACAGCTTGTTTTGACCAACATATTTTGGAAACAGGAAATACCTATGACCATTTAAAACATAATACTTGTTTTAACCAGTACCAGTCAAAAGTTTGGAAATACCTACTCATTCAAGTGTTTTTCCTTATTTGTGCTATTTTCTACATTGTAGAATAATAGTGAAGACATCAAAACTATGAAATAACACGGAATCATGTAGTAACCAAAAAAGTGTTAAACAAATCAATATATATTTTTGATTCTTCAAAGTAGCCACCCTTTGCCTTGATGACAGCATTGCACACTCTTGGCATTCTTTCAAACCAGCTTCACCTGGAATGCTTTTCCAACATTCTTGAAAGAGTTCCCACATGCTAAGCACTTGTTGGCTGCTTTTCCTTCATTCTGCGGTCCAACTCATCCCAAATCATCTCAATTGGGTGGGGTCGGGTGATTGTGAAGGCCAGGTCATCTGATGCAGCACTCCATCACTCTCCTTCTTGGTCAAATAGCCATTACACAGCCTGGAGGAGTGTTGGGTCATTGTCCTGTTGAAAAACAAATGATAGTCCCACTAAGCGCAAACCAAATGGGATGGCGTATCACTGCAGAATGCCATGCTGGTTAAGTGTTCCTTGAATTCTAAATAAATCACTGACAGTGTCACCAGAAAAGCATCCCCACACCATCACACCTCCTCGTCCATGCTTCACGGTGGGAACCACACATGCGGAGATCATCCGTTCACCTACTTTGTGTCTCACAAAGACATGGCGGATTGAATCAATAATCTCGAATTTGGACTCATCAGACCAAAGAACAAATTTCCACCGGTCCTTTTCTCAGGGGGTGGCTACTTTGAAGAATCTCAAATATAAAATACATTTTCATTTTTTTTTTTACACTTTTTTGGTTACTACATGATTCCATGTGTAATATTTCATAGTTTTGATATCTTCACTATTATTGTACAATTTAGAAAATAGTAAAAAATTAAGAAAATGAGGCCGCATAAAACATGGTCTCCTTTTGCTTTCTTGAGTTAGGCAGCTCCCAAATGCAGGTGTTTCAGCCTAGCTCAGTGCTTTCTGTGGTGGTGGGGCAGCCAGCGGAAAATATAGAGCGTAGGGGTTGGTAATGTTCTCTAGTTGCGCCGTGATTGGCTCAGTGTTCTGTCATTCATGGGGATACTATGTCACCGCAAAATCTACAGGGAGAGCTCAAATTCAAAACCCTTGGGTGCTGCCATAGATTTACATTCCACTGGATGTCATAAGGTGAACGCACCAATTTGTAAGTCGCTCTGGATAAGAGCGTCTGCTAAATGACTTAAATGTAAATGTACATTACAAGTGCCCATCCAACAAGGCTCAAGGTCATTAACCACAGATAAAATGATGTCAAATCACGTTATATCTACCTTAGCTTTGATAGGACTGATCATGTCAACATCATACTTTCAAAATCTTAGCTAGCAAGCTAGACAACCAGTCATCGTCATGAATCAAGTCGACAATCTACTGGTAAATCCTTTTCAATCCTTTTCATATGAAGAAAAAGTATAGATAAAACGTATCGGTGCTCCTCGGCCATTGGAACAATTGGAACAATTGGAACATACACAACAATTTGAAAATCGCAAATTCAACATTGAGTGGTTTGGAAGGAATCAATGGCTAACTGCAAGTATTGCATAACCATCACTAGCCTGCTATTCAGTGGAGAGGGTGTGTGGTCAATGTTTGGGTTTAAGCATCTCTTTTCCAAGCTTAACAGGATAAACATTCACATGCAAAATCATGGGCCAGAAAAGGTTGTATATATTAGCCATGCTGTCAATCCAGCATGACTTCTGCCATGTTCAAAACAACTGGAAACTCGGAAGTGGGAAATTTCAGACTTCTGTGAGCTCAAGACAACTGGGAAATCGTAAAAGAACGAGCGCCGAGTCTGAAAATACGTTTTGAATGGTCATCCAACACGGGCCTTTTTCTAGAGCTCCGACCTGAGGATCACTGACGTCATGATTCAACATTGTTTTTTTTTTGAGTTCCCAGTTGTCTTGAAAGAACCATAAATCCAGAGAATGCCAGACTTTAATGACAAAGTTTGATGACGAAATTTGCCCACAAGAAGGATTGCCATGCCACCTTCCTGTTGAGTGAGCACAGCACAACAAGGTGAGTACAAAAATGTATTGTATGCTGCTGCATTAATTATGTAATATGCCAGGGAGATGTGTATACTGTAGCTAAGAAAGTAATACTAAGTGTATGTTGTGTAGTAAGATGATAGTAGCCCATGTGCCTCACCCTAATAATGTTCTCCCTTTTCCCCTCATAACTTAGCCTACTGTTCTGACTTGGTGGTGCACATTTAGCCTTTATCCTGTTTTTGAGAAATGTTATCATTGAATATTGTAAGAGCTTTATTTATCCTAAGGTTCTGACTTGGTGTGCAGGGAGAATACTGTAAGAACGGCCCATGTTCTGAATTCTGACGTCGTACATTTCAAAAGTGCTGAACAGCTGGTTATATTGACTACGTCCATCCTAGCTAGCTCATTAATGTCTTAATTGAAATTACGGATTGCCTCTTATCCATTCATCATTCCCTTATGCCACAGATTGTACATCTCAATTGTCAGTACAAACCACATTTGTTTAATACAGGATTGGTGGGTCCCCCTTTGGACTTTTGAGCTAACTTAGGCTATTGTGATTAGCATGAGGTTGTAAGTAACCCAGGACATAGACATATCTGATATTGGCAGAAAGCTTAAATTCTTGTTAATCTAACTGCACTGTCCAATTTACGGTAGCTATTACAGTGAAAGAATGCCATGCTATTGTTTTAGGAAAGTGCACAGTTATGAACTTGAAAATGTAATAATAAACCAATTAGGCACATTTGGGCAATCTTGATACAAAATTTTGAACAGAAATACAATAGTTTATTGGATCAGTCTAAAACTTTCCACATACACTGCTGCCATCTAGTGGCCGAAATCTAAATTGCATCTGGACTGGTATAATATGGCCTTTCTCTTGTATTTCAAAGATGATGGTACAAAATAAATGCATGTTTTTTTTCTTTGTATTATCTTTTACCAGATCTAATGTGTTATATTCTCATACATGAATTAACATTTCCACAAACTTCAAAATGTTCCCTTTCAAATTGTATCAAGAATATCCATATCCTTGCTTCAGATCCTGAGCTACAGACAGTTAGATTTGGGTGTCATTTTAGGCGAAAATTTAAAAAAAGGTGTGGATCCTGAGCAAGTCAGCCATATAAGCTATGTTTTTTTAAAGTCAGTAAATGAGGCTGAATGAACTTTTTCGCTGCCAGACGAGGCTTTGCTGATAGCCAGTTGTAGCAGTGGTAAGGATTCCGTCCATGGTGCTGAAAAGATAGCTCTGCTGTTAGGACTGCTTTATGTATGCTCCAACAGTTTGTGGGCACGGTATGTCACCGATATAGTGCAATTAATGTATTGTTTAGTGTTGTGTTGTGCAGTGGCTTTGCTGGCATGCATAAAAATATATTTTTTTAAATGTTTACCTACCAACATTTAAATGTTAAAATCGCCACTGCATTTGGTACACATGGCCTGTCTGCAACGAACTTGAAATATTATTGGGTCTGGCCTGAAACTTGCATCAGCGAACTTGCAACATTGTATAAAATATTCTGGGCCCTTTGGGTTTCCTGAGCCAGTGAGCCCAGGACAGACACAGCTGTAGGCTATTTGTACAAGGGATAAGAAGCAGTGGTTGACTTGGGCAGGAGCTCACCGGAGCTGAGTACTGGCACCAGCTTGAGCTCCTGTTCATCTTATAGAATATTAGCTTGAAAGTATTTTGGCGCTCCTGCACCTAAATATAAACAGTACCAGCACCAAAAATGAGTACCGGAACCTATTTCAGTCCAAGTCTAGCACTGATAAGAAGTAATCAGGTAGGCCTATTTAATGACATTGACAGGAGCACTCAAAACAAAAGACAAATTCTAAATTGACAACTCGAAAATGGAATGAAATAAACCAAAACTTGTTTCTCACAATTGTAGCATAGGTTGTGAACTCTGCAAACAATGTGTCCACTCTGACAATGAGAACGGGAAGACTGGAATAATAATATTTAATGCAAAGTAAGAAACATTGTCGATTTGAAATTATAGGAATTAAAGGTAAATGTACTACTGGTGATATGTGATGGGTAATTGATATACAATAACAATCAAAACCAAACAATTCACACAATGAAGTTATGAAACAATCAATGTGCACTAATTGGCGGGAGAGAGCGCGTTCTGTAGAGAGAAGAACCTTGTGTATCTGGGCGCATGGTCAATCCGAAGTCTGCATTGGCCATGCAGCATTTATGGTGATATGGTCTCAGCAGAAGTCAGGGCATTCATACTTATTGTGGAGCAGTGGAGCAGTGCAGAGCTGTTGTCAAAGAAGTGAGTTTCTGTTGTGACTAAAACAATCTTGGTCGACCAACAGCTTAAACCATCGACCAGTTGACTAATTGGGGTCAGCCCTAAAAACAATACAATGCAAGTTGTAGTCACCTATTTGGCCCATGGTGTTACAGACCAAGTAAAACAATCCTTAATTAATTCATGTCAAGCCCTTCATAATATACAAAAAATTGCCTGATATGAAAATGGGGTCGTGGGAGACTTTCCAAAATCCTGAAGAAAAAAGTCACCATTGACCTCATGGTGAAATCCCTGAGCGGTTACCTTCCTCTCCGGCAACTAAGTTAGGAATGACGCCTGTATCTTTGAAGTGACTGGGTGTATTGATCCACCATCCAAAGTGTAATTAATAACTTCACCATGCTCAAAGGGATATTCATTGTCTGCTTTCTTATTTTTTACCCATCTACCATTGGGTGCTCTTCTTTGTGAGGCATTGGAAAACCTCCCTGGTCTTTGTGGTTGAATCTGTGTTTGAAATTCACTGATCAACCAAGGGACCTTAGAGATAATTGTATGTGTGGGGCACAGAGATGGGGTAATCATGTTAAACATTATTATTGCACACAGAGTCCATACAACTCATTTTAATTCCTGAACTTATTTAAACTGTCATAACAAAGTGGTTGAATACTTATTGACTCAAGACATTTCAGCTTTTCATTTTGAAATCATTTAGAAAAAAAACATAATTCCACCTGACATTATAGGGTAAATGTTTATTTCTCTTTCTGATATTCTTTGTTAGAATGGAAGACCCTAACATCACCTCTTATTCTACCACAGATTGGACGGCGGTACCTTCATCCTGCGAACAGCCCTTCCATTTAATACCAAAGATGCTCTTTTGAGTTGAGGTCTGGGGTATGCGCAGGCCACTCAAGTAAACTGAATTCGCTGTCAAGTTCCCGGCAATGTTTTTCCACTCCCCAGTTGTCCAATGTTGGGGATCACGTGCCCACTGGAGCCGCTTCTTAGCTGATGGGAGTGGAACCCGGTGTGGTCATCTTCTGCAATAGCCCATCCGTGACAAGGATTGACAAGTTGTGCGTTCTGAGATGCCGTTCTACACACCACTGTTGTACTGCGCCGTTGTCTGTTTGTGGCCCGCCTGTTAGCTTGCATGATTCTTGCCATTCTCCTTTGACCTCTCTTATCAACAAGCTGTTTTTGCCAACAGGACTGCTGCTGACTGGATGTTGTTGTTTGTCGCACCATTTTCGGTAAACACTAGGCACTGTCGTCCATGAAAATCCCAGAAGGCGGCAGTTACTAAGGCACTGGATCCGGCGCCCCTGGTACCGACGATGATCTACACAACTCGTTTTGCCCATTCTAACATTCAATCGAACAGTAACTGAATGAATGAATGAATCAATGACTGTCTGCCTGATTTATGTAGCAAGCCACATGACTCACTGTCTGTAGGAGCGATCCATTTTCGTGAACGGGGTGGTGTACCTAATAACTGACCTGTTAGTTATGGTGAGTATTCAGACCCCTTGACTTTTTCCACATTTTGTTATGTTACAGACTTATTCTAAAATTGATTAAATAAAAAATCCTCAGCAATCTACACACAATACCCCATAAGGACAAAGTGAAAACAGGTTTTTAGAAATGTTAGCGCATGTATTATAAAAATAATTAAAAAACCTATTTACATTAGTATTCAGACCCTTTACTCAGTACTTTGTTGACGCACCTTTGGCAGTGGTAACAGCCTAGAGTCTTTTGGGGTATGATGCTACAAGCTTGGCATACCTGTATTTAGGAAGTTTATCATTGTTGGTAGCCATCCAAAATCACAACAACTGCTGCTGCTCCTCCTCCTCCTCCTCCTCCTCCTTTTCTTCTTCGGTGGGGTTTATTGGCAGTTGTCATCAAATGTTATGGTGCATTACCGCCACCTACTGTACTGGAGTGTGGGCCAGAGACTAAATCCTACCTGGCAGCCCCATTTCTCTTAAAAAATATAACAAAATATTTGAGACTGTACCTAATGACGCTTTACTCAATATACTCTTTAAACTAATTTCCTGTATCCCCTTCTCCCTCATACTAGAGCTCAGCCTCTCTCTTTCCCTCTCATACTGCCCACACTGTATGAATAAATGCTCCACTGTCTGTTTCCTGGCAATAATCACACTTTCCTGCTGGACTCTTTCCTATCACATTTAAAGTCTTATTCAACCGGCTGTGTCCCACCCTTAATCTTGTAAAAATAGCCTCCTCTCTTCTGTGCCTTCCTGCCGTCCTCCCCTCCCCAACTTTCCTCAGTACTTGAAATAAATGCCTGCCCTTCGTATCTCTATTACACTGCTCCTGCCATTTCTGCATCATCACTGTTCATATCAGGCTTTTTTCCTCTGCCTTGCTCCTTGAAACTACAACATCAACATTCCCACTACTAAGTGCTTGTTCAGCCAGTGCATCAACTGCCTCGTTTCCCTCCACCCTCATATGGGCTGGGGCCCAAGTAAATCTTATCTGTATACCCATCTGTCTAGTCCTGCCATGGGTTCGTAGCACGTCATAAAGCAGGTATTGTCTGCTACATGATCGAAAGGATTGCAGACTCATCAACACTGCACATGAATCAGAGCAAATAACTAGTCTGTCTGGCTTGACTTCCTCCACCCACTGCAAGGCCAACAGTATGGCCATCAGCTCCGCCGTACATACAGCCAGATGATCTGTAATACGTTTCCTGACTCCCACCACACATGCGTTCACTACAAATGCTGGCCAAGTACGTCCTGTCCTTGGATCTTTTTAACCATCTCTGTAAACAGCCACAAAATCCTAATACACAGTATCCAGACGTCTGTTAAACAAACCAGATGGATCAACACCCATCCCTGTCTTTCTGTAGTCTCTCCAACACTTCTAGATCAACTACTGGAGGTGGTAGTAGCCATGATGGGTTTACAGGAATATCTAAAGTTGGACAAATCTCCCTTACATACAGTCCCATCTCCCTCGCCTGGGTATTACCCACACACCCAAAGCTCGTATTCTGTCCTTGCTCATGTTCCCAGCATGTAGGATGAGACACCCCTTGTCCCTGTAGGTTGACTTAATAATTAATTGCCAGCTCCTGTCTCCTAATCAAGCTCCCCTGCAGTGTACTGTTATCTACCAGGTAGCTGCCTGATAGAGACTTCCCCACCCTCACCTGGATAGACCTTCCAAACAGGAAATAATTTATCCAGTTGTGCATTCTTCCTCCTACCCCCATAATATCAAGCTTGATTAACAACCCCTTCTTCCACATATCATATACGCCTTCTCCACATCAAAAAAGAAAGCTACAACTGTCTCCTTGTTCACCTGAGCCTCCGAACATCTGCTTCTAAGCAGAGCACTGGTTTCATAGTTCCCCTCCCCTTCCTGAACTCCCTTTGGTGTGGCAATACTAGCCCCCTGCTCTCCAGGAAGTAAGTTAGCCTCTCCATAGTCATACGTTTCATAATCTTACATACATGTGATGTGATATTCATATTCTTGAAACCAGTTGAAAGAAAACACTTTGAAGTTTGTGGAAATGTTAAATTAATGTAGGAGAATATAACACATTAGATCTGGTAAAAGACACAGCAGGGGTTCAAACTGTAGAACCCAGTTCCTACATTTGAATATAAAAATAGATTTTTAGATCAAACAAAACTATGCTACATTTTATCTCTGGAACCCTCAGGATAACAAATCAGAGCAAGATTACTGAATTTCAGTACATTATTTACTTTCAGAGGTGAAAGTATGAAAAGAGCTACCGTGATAAAAGTTTTGTTGTTGTGCACTCTCCTCAAACAATAGCATGGTATTTTTTCATTGTAATAGCTACTGTAAATTGGACACTTCAGTTAGATTAACAAGAATTTAAGCTTTCTGCCCATATAAGACATGTCTATGTCCTGGAAAGTTGGCTGTGACTTACAACATCATTCTAGTTACATTAGCGCACGTTGGCAACAACCATCCCGGTATAGGGACACCGAACACGTAGAAGTTATTACGTGTTACATATCAGTTCGCAAACAATGTAAAAAAAGAAAAAAAAAAAAAAAGATAATTGAGTTAATAAAGCCGCATACAAAGATGTTCTCTTTTTTGCTTTCTTGAGTAAGGCCACTCCAAAATGCAAGTGTTTCAGCCTAGCTCAGTGCTTTCTGTGGTGGTGGGGCAGCCAGCAGAAAATATGGAGCGTAGGGGTTGGTAATGCTCTCTAGTTGCGCTGTGATTGGCTCAGTGTTCCTTCACTCATGGGGACACTACGTCACGGCAAAATCTGTCATAGTGCTGTCATAGACTTAAATTAGAATCGCCCATCCAAGAAGGCTCAAGGTCATTGGCCACAGATAAAATAAGATCAAATCACTTTATATCTACATTAGCTTTGATTGGACTGATCATGTCAACATCATACTTTCAAAATCTTAGCTAGCAAGCGAGGCAAGCAGTCATCATCATGCATCAAGTCAGCAATCTACTGGTAAATCCTTTTCAAGCTTTGTCAAATTAAGAGAAATGATTGATAAAACGTATTGGTGCTCATCAGCCATTGGACATAAATATTACACAACAATTTGGAAATCGCAAATTCAACAATGAGTGCTAAGGTGCCCCGGGGAGACCCATGGGACGGCGTACAATTGGCACAGTATCGTCCGGGTTAGGGGAGTGTTTGGCCGGCCGGGATGTCCTTGTCTCATCGTGCTATAGCGACTCCTTGTGGCGGGCCGGTCGGTCGACTTTGTTCGTCAGTTCAACCGTGTTTTCTCCGACACATTGCTATGGCTTTCTTCCGGGTTGTGTCAATAAGCAGTGCGGTTTGCCTCTCGACATTCGCAGAGTCCGTAGGGGATTGTTAGCGATGAGACAAGATCGTAATGACCAATTGAACATCACAAAAAAGAGGGTAACGCCATGGGCAAGAAAAGTTTGAATACATTGGCCATGCTCTAAATCCAGCATGACTTCTACCATGTTCAAAACAACTGGAAACTCACATCTGGGAAATCTCAGACTTCAGTGAGTCTGAGACAACTGGGAACTAGGATAAAACTAGCTCTGCCTGGGAAAATACAGAAAATAGTTTTGAACGGTCATCCAACTCTGAATTCCAAGTTGGGATTTCGGGCGTCTTTCTAGAGCCCACAAGAAGGACCGCCGTGCCACATTCCTGTTCAAGTGAGCACAGAGTCCAAAAATGTACTGTATGCTGCTGCATAATTTATGTATTTGCCAGGGAGATATGTATACTGTAGCTAAGAAAGTAATACTAAGTGTATGTTGTGTAGTAAGCTGTTAGACCATGTGCCTCTCTAATAATTTGCTCCCTTTTCACCTCATAACTTAGCCTACAGTTCTGACTTGGTGGTGCATATTCAGCCTTTAGCCTGATTTAGAGAAATGTTGTCATTGAATATTGTAAGAGCTTTCATTGTCTGCTTATATGCCCTCTTTTTTATCATACAATTCTGACTTAGTGTACAGGGTGAATACTGTAAGAATGGCCCATGTTCTGAATTCTGTCGCCGTACATTTAACAAGTGTTGAACAAATAGTTATAGTGACTACGTCCATCCTAGCTAGCTCATTAATGTCTTGATCGAAATTACGGATTGCCTCTTATCCGCTCGTTGTCCCTTTATGCCATAGTTTGTATATCTCATTTGTCAGTAGAAACCACATTTGTTTAAGCAAGTCAACCATATCAGCTATGTTATTATTAAAAGGCAGTAAATGAGGCTGAATGAACTGTTTCACTGCCAGACAAGGATCCGCTGATAGCCAGGTGTAGCAGTAGGACTGCTGTTGGGACAGCTTTATGTGGGCGGGAACAGTTAGTCGGCACCGTTTTTTCACCGTTATAGTGTAATTCATGTATTGTTTAGTGCTATGTAGTGGCTTTGCTGTCAATTGAGTTTGCCCCACCAAGATTTACATGCTAAAATAACCACTGGAAACAGCATATATATTGGAGACATTTTCGAAAAATGGCCATAAGTTCAACGGGTGGATTTGTATTTTTTCTAACTTTCTTTATTGCGACAAATGCTTGTGGAAACTGTGTATTTCGAACAAATTATGATTTTGAAGGTGTGGTGTATATGATGTCACCACATAGACCTAACTATAAAGCTCCACTCCATATTTAATTCTAAATGTGTACTGCTTGCTAAATCTATTTTTCAACTATAAAAAAATGATGTTTCTTTGCAGGTTAAGGATTGTCCTGACTTTCAGGAATGCTTGAATTGTTTCGCCTTGCTTTTCTGGTTGGCTGGCAAGTTTCAAAAGCTAATTATTTCAGATCAATAGGAGTGCAAGTTTCACCACTGCACGGACCGTGGTGATATGTTGGCACATGGGAATTATTAGAATATGGCTAATTATTACATTCTATCCACGCTGGCTTTCGCGTGTTACCTGTGACATGAGACAGATCGGTGGGAGGGCGTACAAACTGTCGGAAATGTATTAATGTGCAATTTGCCTAAAAAGGGTAATTGAAACACTTCCACCACTAAATTGTTATTTTACCAACACAAAAGACATATCATCAAATCAAGTTTATTTTATATAGCCCTTCATACATCAGCTAATATCTCGAAGTGCTGTACAGAAACCCAGCCTAAAACCCCAAACAGCAAGCAATGCAGGTGAAGAAGCACGGCGGCTAGGAAAAACTCCCTAGAAAGGCCAAAACCTAGGAAGAAACCTAGAGAGGAACCAGGCTATGAGGGGTGGCCAGTCCTCTTCTGGCTGTGCCGGGTGGAGATTATAACAGAACATGGCCAAAATGTTCAAATGTTCATAAATGACCAGCATGGTCAAATAATAATCAGGAGTAAATGTCAGTTGGCTTTTCATAGCCGATCATTAAGAGTATCTCTACCGCTCCTGCGGTCTCTAGAGAGTTGAAAACAGCAGGTCTGGGACAGGTAGCACGTCCGGTGGACAGGTCAGGGTTCCATATGTTTCATCGACAGGGTTCCATATGTTTTGTCGACATTTGGAAAGTTTACCTACACATGTTCTGTTTTCATCATTTCTTTTTATCTGACATGTACTTTTCTCGCATAAAAAGGTTGGATGGAAACCTGGTTACTGTAGTTTTTTGTTGTTGTTGATGTGATGTCATTACGTCCAGCTGTTTTTTGGACAAGATAATTAGTTAAATGAAAACACACCCTTGAGGCAGTTGATGCTTCTATTTTCTATGCTAACTTTCTAAATGTTGAAAAGAAAATCACTGGACAAGCTACTGAAACATAGCTACTGAAAGCTGTAGAGGACAATGCAGCCATATGTTGAGACTGAAATCTGGCAGGCATGTTTGTAGCAGTATTTGCACAAAGGAGCTACTGAACAATGTACAATAAGATGAAACACATGAGTGAATTATTGACTAGGATTGGGGGAGAAATTAATGAAGTTAAATTAATAGGGAAAAACTGTAAATAAGCTAATCAAGCAATCAATTAATGGAAGATGTTTGTGTCCTGTAATGTTCTTTGCTTGAATGCACTGATTATAAGTCACTGCATATGAAGTGTCTGCTAAAATTACTAATGTAAAAAGGGTGGTCGGTGCAGACCCTCATTCCAAAACAATCCAGACAAACATATATTTGATATGTTGCTTACCTCAGCTACACATGGAATAAACAGATAAAGTATGTCTAGATATTTTTAGGCAAAGAACAGTATACACAATCTCTATTTTTGAGTCTAGCGTACAAGGCATATCGTACATCCCCGTTGTCTTCATACACTAAAAAGCATGTACACATGATGGGCATGATATTCAGCTTGTGATCAGATTGGAAATAAAATCAAATACATTTGGGGGGCATAAATTGTGACAATGCAGTAAGTGACAAGATACTGGTTTCCCCTTTTGTCTGTGGTGACTATTGACTATAGACAAAAAGTAAATAGAATGCACATGCATTTTCCAATAATATCTCAGACTTTATGGAGAAAAAAGTTAGTTTATACATAAACATGATAACATATCATTGTTATTAAAATACACGTGTGATAGTTATGTCTGTAAAGGTCTAACAAGTTCAACTTGAATTGTTCAACTAGCAGGTAGACTGACATAAATCGTGACGTAATATACAGTAAGTGACGTCGAAGATACTGGTTTCCCTTTTGTCTGTGGTGACTATTGACCATAGACAAAAAGTAAATAGAATGTGCATGCATTTTCCAATAAGATCTCAGACTTTATGGATATGGAAAATAAGTTTACTTATTTTTTTTGTCCATAAAGTCAGATCTTATTGAGATCGTATATTAAAATACACACGTGCGTTATAGTTATGTCTGTAAAGCTCCAAAAAGATAACTTTGAATTGTTAATCTCTGATCTAGCATTCGATTTTCTATGTCTATTCTTTGTGTGAGTCTACGCCATTTTGTTCCAGGCTCCAGTGCTGCGCAGCAAGGAACCCGGCGGACGTGTTGTTTCTCTTGTAGTGGGACAAACATTTTAACCTTTTTTGTAATACTGGTAACTAACTCGCTTTATTAAATCATTGTTTTGTCTTGATGTCATTGCATTACTATTTAAGGGTAGATCGTTATTTGGAAGCGAGGTGTAAAACGTCCGAGTTAGCTAGCTAATGTTAGCAACAACGAGTTAGCTCGAGCCTCGTCGCTAACAACCAGGCCACAGAGTTTGGCTAGGCCAAGAAGTATAATGTTAGTTGCTAGCATCGAGGCCTTGTAACCAGAGTCTATACATAGCGGGTAACTAGCTAACGTTAGTTAAATACAATTACCATCCAGTTAATTTTGCCAATGACATAACGGTGACTGAGTTTAACGTTAGTTAGCTAAGAACGGCTAGACATTTCATTTGCAATAACGTACCTAAAATAGCAAGTGACTGTTTCTATTATTTAGCTAACTGTTACTGTAACTAGTTAACGTTAGCCAGGTAACTTGGCTTTGGAGTTTATTCAGCCATTATTTGATCAGGGAGTCTTATGTCAGGGAACCCTGAATGTGAATAACGATTTACATAATACACACGTCAATATAAATACAAGCAGAACGATTTGTTTCTAGTTACCTTAGCTAACGTTAGTCATTTTGATGTGGGGCAAGATGGTTACAAACGCGTGTATCGTAATTTGGAACGTTCTTTTTCTAAATCATTCATATTGTGACGTTAACATGAGTAACGTTAGCTATCTATTAATGTTGCAATGCATTTTGTGTTTTCAGTAACTACCACGTATGAAGATGAAAATCGCATTCGCCCAGTAATTCTGGTAATTCGTCTTGCCAATATATTTAGTGTTTTATAATTTTACGTTTAAATAACGTGTTTTTTTAGCTGTTTAACTGCCTAATTACATTATTCGATATGTCTGTCCTGGATTGTACGATAACAGTGCGGTATGTTACTCATCGAAATTGCAAACCTACATCGAGGCCCTTCAAGTTAACAAGATGTTGTGGGGGCCTCTGGTACAGATGTGTCAAATGTTACAAACAACATACAGTTTAACATTTCATTATTCAAAATGAAATACATAAAATTGCAGCAATGGGTTGATATCCAAACATATGAAGTAGTATGAGCTGATTGAGCTCCCAATAATGGATTACACAATACCCAGTTGTGTAGTCTGTTATAGTCAAATTCAGTTTGACCCATGCTCTACAATGTTTCCCAACTCTTTTCCTCTATCTCCAACATTACATATTTCTGTTGTGTCCCTGGACAAGCACACCTGATATTACTTCTCAACTAATCATCCAGCCATTGCTGAGTTGGAAAGATGTTTTTGTCAGGGGCTACAACAAAATGTGTGCTGTTGGGGATACTCCAGGACCGGAGTTGGGAAACAATGGTTAATCATATGTTATTGTGGATGGTGTTGGCACATCCTTGTCATGTTCTACATTTTCTCTCTTGATGTTGTTAACTACACTTTGGTGAGAAACTGCAGTTCAGATACTGTGTTTGTGTGCAAGTCTCTCTCTGTCCTGTACTCTAACCAATTTCTATTCAGTTCTCCAGGGGAGTGTTTTTGTTTTATTTAAATCTAGGTTAAGAAGCAGCTTCTTGTCCGTTCCTGAAGATCTTTGGATGGGGGATAGAGTTCATTATAAAGAAAGTAGATTCACAGAAGATTTTATGTGAAATTCCCACCACTTTTTTTCCACTCCAGACTTTTTGCCTGCTGGAATCCCTAGAAGCCCCACCCTTACTTATATTTTTCTACAGCATCCTTTATGCCATCCAGTTTAAGAAGAAGTCGAAGATTTTTCTTCCACCCTCTCTTCACCCCATTTTTTTTCTCTTTCAAAACCTCCTTTTTTTTCTCTGGCTGTCTTTTTGGATTCGCTTCTATCTCACATTATTCCCCCCCATTAACAAAAAATAATCAACAAAAAAAAAAGGACGTTCTTGCACCATCCATCTGTAATGCTTAGCAGTCTGGCTGGAAGGAGTCATAAGGGAGGTCATAGGACGACGAGTGTCTCTGGACCTTCCCTTTTTCCTCTTATCTCACGGATCCAGTGTTCCTTCAGGACCTTTGTTGCCACGGAGACACCCTATCAGAAGTGTGTGAGGAAGGGAGGAATCTTCTTAGCCACTACAGGTGAGTTTAGCCCCACAACCCTTTCAAGCAGAGTTTAGTTTCTCTGCAACTTCTACTCTGGGTCATATTCCTGTCGTGGACATTTGAGTAAATGAGTGATAAAAAATATATTGAAAGCAGGTGCTTCTACACAGGTGTGGTTCCTGAATGAATTAAGCAATTAGCATCCCACCATGTTTAGGGCCAGTTGTCCATTATTTTGGCTACCGTGGCTAGAAGAAAAGAGCTGTGACTTTGAAAAGGGGGTCTCAAAGGAGCATAGGGTTTAAAGGGTGTGTTTGTGTCAGTCACCAGATCTCACTCCCCCAAAAAATTACTTTAAAAAAAACACATTTTTTTAACCAGGTAGGCCAGTTGAGAACAAGTTCTCATTTACAACTGCGACCTGGCTAAGATAAAGCAAAGCAATCAGACAAAAACAACACCACAGAGTTACACATGGAATAAACAAATGTACAGTCAATAACACAATGGGGGGGCACAATAGAAAAATCTATATACTGTGTGTGCAAATGTAGTAAGGTTAGGGGGGTAAGGCAATAAATAAGCCTGGTGAAGTAATTACAGTTTAGCCTTAACACTGGAGTGATAGATGTGCAGATGATGATGTGCAAGTAGAGATACTGGGGTGCAAAAATAAATAGCAATTTGGGGAATGGCGTAGTTGGGTGGGCTATTTACAGATTGGGTGTGTACAGGTACAGTGATCGGTAAGCTGATGCTTAAAGTTAGTGATTTTTGCAATTCGTTCCAGTCATTGGCAGCAGAGAACTGTAAGGAAAGCAGGAGTTTTAAGTGTTTTAGGGAGCATTTAACAGTGATGAGGGGTGGTTGTTTGACCGCGGACCCATTACGGACGCAGGCAATGAGGCAGTGATCGCTGAGATCCTGGTTGAAGACAGCAGAGGTGTATTTAGAGGGCAAGTTGGTCAGGATGATATCTATGAGGGTGCCCGTGTTTACGGTTTTGGGGTTGTACCTGGTAGGTTCCTTGATAATTTGTGAGAGATTGAGGGCATCTAGCTTAGATTGTAGGATGGCCGGGATGTTAAGCATATCCCAGTTTAGGTCACCTGACAGTACGAACTCTGAAGATAAATGAGGGGCAATCAATTCGCGTATGGAGTCCAGGGCACAACTGGGGGCTGAGGGGGGTCTATAGCAAGCGGCAACAGTGAGATACTTATTTCTGGAAAGGTGGATTTTGAGAAGAAGAAGCTCGAACTGTTTGGGCACAAACCTGGATAGTGTGACAGAACTCTGCAGTAGATTGCGACCCTGCCCCCTGTGGCAGTTCTATCTTGGCGGAAAATGTTGTAGTTGGGGATGTAGTCTTCAGAATTTTTTATGGCCTTCCTAAGCCAGGATTCAGACACTGTTAGGACATCAGGGTTGTCGGAGTGTGCTAAAGCAGTGAATAAAACAAACTTAGGGAGGAGGCTTCTGATGTTAACATGCATGAAACCAAGGATTTTACAGTTACAGAAGTCAACAAATGATAGTCCCTGGGGGAATAGGTGTGGTACTGGGGTTTGCAGGGCCTGAATTAACCTCTACATCACCAGAGGAGGAGTAGGATAAGGGTACAGCTAAAGGCTGTAAGAACTGGTCGTCTAGTGCGTTGGGAACAGATAATAAAAGGAGCAGATTTCTGGGTTTAATTGAAGGCACAGTGGATTATGGTCATTGTAGTTAATTACCATGTTTTCTGAGCTACACTATGTAGAATGTTGGCCTACTGGAAACTACAACTCCCTTCTACATTGCATAGTTCAGGCTTCATCTGATATATCTTGACAAGAACTGCACATTGAGCTCACAGGAAGAAAAAGACGTAACGAAGTGGAATTCAAATTATTGAACCGATGTCAGTAAATTCGTGCTTTTTAAAAAAAAAAAATGGAGGTTAATCACTCAGCACTAACCACCATCAACAAAACACCAAATGATGTAATTCCTTGTGGAAGAGTGGTGTTTTATCCCTCCAGTAGAGTTCCAGACACTTGTAGAATCTATGCCAAGTCGCATTGACGCTGTTCCGGCTGCTCGTGGTGGCCCAACACCCTATTAATTAAGACACACTTATGTTGGTGTTTCCTTTATTTAGTCAGTTACCTGTATGTCACCATAGTCCTCAAAGAAATTCAAATTCAACTCTGTGGAGTTCTGTTGCCACCACAGTGAAGCAATCAAATCCACTAATGGCAGAGAAATGACCATGGCTTATATTTCACTGTTGCCAGCCCAGGGAGAGTCCTGTTGGCCCTGAAGAGAACATCCCTGACCTGGACGTGAATCCAGTCCACCATCCTGAACATGACTAACCATGGAGATGACTGCTATTTCTTTTACTACTCCAACTGCGCTAAGGTAGGGGTCATAACAAAGAGAAACAAGCACTGTAGCGTTTTCTGTGTTGCTGTGTTTTGGTGGTGTAAATGCAGTTCTCAGATTTAAGTATTAACAAGGTTGTGTTTTTGTCTCCTGGTGTAGGGTGACACTTGCCCCTTCAGACACTGTGAAGCCGCTATGGGCAGTGAGGTCGTTTGCAGCCTGTGGCAGGAGAGCCGCTGTTTCCGACAGGTCTGCAAGTTCCGCCACATGGAGATCAAGGTAACGATTGTGCTCTCTTTTTCAGTAGACCATCTTTGCTCATTATTGCCTCAATTTTGTCACGCAAGCCAAAAAAGTATTTCAGGAATATCCCCTTAAAGCTTTGCATACTCAAGGCTGTGTGTGTCTCGATTTGCCATTAGAGGTGTAGAGAAATACCCTCTCTTAACCTGGGTCGGGGGTTGTGTGCCTCTGGACTTGTCCCCCCGACAAGTCCAGAGGCCATTTAAATCATTTTTTTGGTCTCCTCGCAGTAATACCATATTCTCTAGTTTTTCACCTGGCCATTTTGAGGCAATCAGTCATAGCTTTTAAGGGATGAATTTCACTTTGTTTTTTTAAAGTGAGCTTTCATGAAGACTCATGTTGCAAGACATTATGCTACATTTTCTGACTTGCTCTCTATACCTCTTCCCCTCTTACAGAAAAACAGGAAGGAGATTGCTTGTTACTGGGAGAACCAGCCTGCTGGCTGCCAGAAGCCGCACTGTGCCTTCCACCACGAGAAACCACGCTTAATAGACGGCCAATACGTACCGCCCAACAAAAGTGAGTAGTCGCTCTGAAGAGGCCGATCCTGACCAAGCCACCGTTAACTTACTGATCTTTATCTCCTTAGCATCGCATGGCTCATAAACATGTTATTGACATGATTTTCACTTGACATGGTAGTGTATCAGCAGATGAATAACATATTTGGACTCACTTATGAACCTATTCTTCACCAGAACCAGAGTTTATCCATAGTTTCTGAGCTTGATTGTCTTTTCACTCAGGTTCGGCCCTGAAAGAAGAAGAGGAGCCTCATGAGGATTCTTTGCCTCCTGTCCCCATCCCCAGCCCAGCCAATCCCCAGCTCCGTGGGGTCATTAAGGCAGAGACTCAGGAGAACGTTCCCAGCCCCACTCACCCGCCTGTGGTTATTAACCCGGCAGATGACGAAGATGAGGATGAAGATGGTGAGAAACGTCATATCAAGTTTATTTAAAGTGCAATCTACAAAGGTCGCAACACACTTTACACACATCACTAGAAAGGAAGAGCAAACGTTGTAGAAAGAAACAATAAAAGCAATATAAAATTTGAACAGCATGTAGACCGTAGGGCAAGAAGGAGCTTAGCAATGGAAAGATACAGTGGAAAGATAGACAGCGCAGTCACAGAAAGGAGCTCTTAAAGGGGCAGTTGCGCAGAGACAGTGGAGCAGGTGATTAAAGTGCTAGGTGAAAATTATATTCAATGGTGGAAATGGTATTGATATTTTTGGGTACAGTACAATAGTTTTTTCCCAGAATAATTAGAAAAATGCCATTTGACAAATGGGGGTTTGTGTGTGTGTGTGTGTGTGCGTGCAGATCAGTTGTCAGAGGGGGAGGACAGCAGGTCTGGCTCAGACGGATCCAGAGTGGTCTCTCCCAGGAAGATGGCCGTGGGCTCCACCTCAGGTAAGAAGAGGACAAAGAAACAGAACACATAGTATAGATATCAACATCTTAAACAATGCATGTTTTAACACAGATTTAGTTTGAAACGCTTCAAGGGTAGGGCTCAAACTTCAGTTGACGGCTTCGCTTTTCAGTGCCTCATTGACAAAACAGTGTTGTAATTGAAAGACCTTCCAGGCAGACTGCAGATGTTTTTTTTACCCTCACGTGTTTTGCGCTCTTGCTGCCAGGCGAACTCGCTCATTCCACCAACACTGCAACTCAACCAGCCAGGTGCAGAACTGACTAAGTGCCGCCAAACGTCACATCGATAGCTAAAATGCCGGGCACATGTAGATTCAGTTGAAGAATGAGTATACAACTGGCAAATAGTCGCTTATATATAAGTCCGATTTCAATGTAGTTCAAGGGCTCTGGCTATTAGCTAGGTAGATAGCTTGCTAGAAGGATGAAGTTAGAAGCTAACCTTGAATGGAGCCTGACCTCGGCAGCAGCATTTGACTGAAATTAAGCTAGCTATAATCAAAAGATGGGTTACTATAAGTTCGGATAACAAAATACATTTTTTTTTATAGAGTAGTTAGAGACAGTGGTGAGTGAGGCTGCAATGAATTAGGCAAAGGAGATGCACTTAGATAGGAAGCATTGAAGCAAGCAGGGAAAGAGGTTAGTAGTGCAGGGGTTCCCAAACCTGCGTTCCAGGGCCCATGTGGGGTACCCTAAAATTTAAATAGGGGTCCCCTGATATAATCTTTAATCTTGTCAAACACATGAATAACTTGTTTTTCTTCAAATGTGTATAGAATACATTTTAGAGTCGATTAAGGGCATTTTTCGCTGTCAGAATTCACGTTCATGTGTTGGGAAATCCTGTGGGACCAAAAAATTTGTGAAATAAATAACATTTTAAATATAAAGACAATGTAATACTATGTACACTGAACAAAAATAAACGACACATGCAACAATTTCAAAGATTTTAGAGTTACAGATCATATAAGGAAATCAGTCCTAACTCACCACTTAAGCTATGTAGTGAAACACGTATTATTGAGTAGAAGGTGTAAGGTAATGCATAGTCAGTTACTTTTTTGAGGTTTTGGAGATATACTGTTGTCTGGTGGTGACTAGGAACAATTGCATATAGGATATATTACATTGATGCTTGAATTATTAGTGCTTCGAAAAGCCCACCCGCCCTTCTCCCAACCTGCGGCACCAAAGCTGCCAGTCGGAAGCAAGATGCCTTTTTGATGCTATTAAGTAGTATCTTCCCAAATGCCCAATTAAAAAGTCATCATTAAGCTGGATTTGTCTAGTAATGCAAATGGGAAATGTGTGTTCACCAGTAGACATGTCCCAATTTTCTTCTCATCAGTACTCAAATGACAAAATCATCAGTACTAACACTCATGTATGTATTAAATACGTGGTGAAAATGTATTAACGAGTAGAACTTGCAAGGTAGTGATGAATACGAAGTTCATTTTTTCATGAGGTTGTAGCTATATACTGCCATCTGGTGGCGACTAGAAACAATTGCATAATATGAGCTATTACGAAGTTCTCATTTACAACTCCGACCTGACCAAATTGATGATCTTTGAAAATAAATATTAGTGCTTTAAAAAGTACTTAAGTCCTTGAATTTAAAATACATTAATTCAGGGTTCGTACAGAAAGTGGTATTTTAAATTCAGGATGTAAGACAACAAAATGTGGGAAAAGTCAAGGGGTGTGAATACTTTCTGAAGGCACTGTACCTGGACCACCTATTGAGGTGTTCCTTTTGTTAAGTAAATCAGGTGTTAAATGAGGTGAAAAGGAGACTGGAGTGAACCCATTTTCTTTGAGCGGACCCTATGACCCTCTGTGATTGGCTAACGGTGTTTCTTTGGCACAGATGATTCGCTGGACTTTGGTGTCAGAACCTTGGAGGAGATCAGACTGAGGAAAGCGCTGAAAGCCAGTATGAGGAGAGCTGGTGAGTTCATCCTTCCTCTTACCTCCCAAATACATTTACTATTGCCTTTTGTGTTATTATGCTGTAAATTATGAGGTGTGAGTTTATCAACTGTTATTTGTCAGGTTATCCAGTTCCTGGCCAGAGCTCAGATCAGCGGAACAATGGTGCCAGCGGAGAGAAGGAGAACATGAGATCCTTCATCCGTCCATCTCTCTTTACAGCCAAGGATGGTAAGAATCATTGAACACTGATCTAACTGAGCCTTGTGTATAGATTAACACAAGATCCCAGATTGAATATTGTTGAAGTGAATCGCACGAGTACATATGAACACACACTTGCTACATGACATTTGTAACATATGCTTGCTGCCCCCTCAGACACTGTGGTCTTTGGTGAAGAGACCGTGAGACGCAATGTTGCGGACAGGCTTGGGAAGAGAATAATAGTCAAAGGTAAGTGTTTTCTATTATCTTGTTTATCTATAAAATGTAAGGAAGTCACTGCCAGTCAATGGTATCCTCAAGGTTAGTTTCGGGCCAGTAACCAAAATGTTGCTTGTTCGAATACCGGAGCCGACAAGGTAAAAAAAATCTGTCGCTGTGCCCTTGAGCAAGGCACTTAACCTCAATTGATGCTGGCTGTGACCCCAGTTGGGATATGCAAAAACACATTTCCATGACATTTGTCAAGTCTAAGTGGAAAAATTTAAGCACCCCCAAATAATAATAATTATTGTTACAGAGGTAAATGAACTACAAAATTACACTCGTTGTTGGTGGTACCATTGGTCACCAACACTAAGCTTCTATGACCTCTGACCTTTTAGAAGTTCCTGCCGGGGGTGACCTGCCAATGAAACGCTGTCTGGCCGAGCGCCTCGGGAGGAAAATGGACACGGGTGAAACGGACCTGCCTCCTCAGAAAGGTATGCGAAGGGAAATGACAACCAAATATCCCCAATGGATTGATTTACTTCAGACTATTAGGAATACTAGTTCTTTATTTAGAAAATATAATTGAAATGTCATGTTAGCCTTTTTTCCTCTGTTTGCTGCAGAAAACATTTAGACGTTTTTGGCAATGGAAAACTAAAATTAGTATTTATTGGACAGGTATTAATGGTCCCTTCCGGTTTGTCTTCTGTGCTTGATGAAAATGACCCTGGTTGTACAAATTGAGTTACATTAAGATGGAACTGGGTTGAACCAGGCTATGGCTCGTCGCAAGCGAAACCAGTGAGGGAGGCACACTGCCTGCTCGAATGGAACGGTAATCTGTGCCATTCGGTCAACAATGCAGCGTCGTGTATTGTTCAGAAACAACTCTGTCCTATAAAACATGTTAGAATTTTACAACTATACTGAACAAAAATAAATGCAACATGCAACAATTTCTAAGATTTTACTGAGTTACAGTTCATAGAAGGAAATCAGTCAATTGAAATAAATTAGGCCCTAATTTACTGATTTCACATGACTGCAATGGAAGCAGCCGTGGGTGGGCCTGGGAGGGCACCAATACTCAAAATCAATACGATTTTTGTGCATATGGTACATTTCTGGGATCTTTTATTTCAGCTTATGAAACATGGGACCAACACTTTACATGTTGCGTTTATTTTTGTTCAGTCTAGTTGTCATTTGGAAGGCAGATATTGTTTTCAATTACGTGTGAAAACAGAATCCTATTCATTACTCCACGTGCTTAAAGGTGAACTGCACCCGTTGATTTGGCCTCGTTTTTTGACTTGCTCCTATAGAAATGCTAGCGGCCACGACAGAAGCCAAACGAGTTGAGTTGGGGGTGTCGTTTGATGTGGATGTTTCTTGGGTGTGTCTTTGCCACCACCAAGACACAGATCTGTCAGAACCTTGCCTTCAGCTGTTTCCTCCCACTCAATCACAACAAACTTCCTGCAGGTTGAGTTCAATAACTACAAGCAGATGTATGGTTAAATGCCGGCGCAAGCTTTAAATATTCTATTACCAATGGCAGAGATAGTATATGTTTGTGCATCAGGTACTACCAATGTTAAAGTTGAAGTCTGAACAGGTCAGACTAAACCTACCTAACACAGTGATCAGGCTGGTTCCAGAGCGTGCCCAATTTGACTGGAGCGTTCTAGTAGTGCTCACTTCGAGCTCAGGGCATGCCCGCCCCAGTATGCATTTGTAGGCTACTTGTGTGCTGCTATAGCTACTGTCATGGAGTTTGCTAAATATTTTCATAAAGGAAGTGATTAAACATACAGGTACAAAATCAAGGTGACTTACAAAGATGAGGAGGACCAAAAGCAAGAGAGGTAGTGTGGTGATGTAGTGTCAACAACTAAAAAATCATTGTGCAGTCTGAAAAGACCCAAATCCCAAAAGCATGATAGTGTACTACGTTCACATGCCAACAGAAAGGAACAAGGTGTTTTGCTAGCTGTATGTATCATTGTAGAAAAGTATTTATAAAAAAAAAAAAAAAAAAAAATCTGATCTCTTTAAAAGTTGCACTCATTTCCATTCTATTATCTATACAAAAGGTTATTCTGGATTTTGGTCCATTAGGCCTGACATATCACCTCTTTAAGGAGCTTTCTGATTTGATAGGGTTAATTTGACTAAAAACCTTTAGGCCTACCTATAGAAAAGTTTTAAAACAACTGCATCCCTGTCCAGCCTGGCAAGAGTGGCCAGAAGGATTTTTAGCATCCCCAGTAGCTCTGCAAGTGCAGAGATGGTATTCTCCACTGCTGGCCTGCTCTCCAATGAGCCTGAAACCACAGGCTGGCTAAACGTGTTTCTAAAAGTGAATTCAAAGGCACTGTAGACTGAGCCTAAAGATATTTTTTGTTTATTTAATTCTAAGTAAATCACAGCCTATATGCAATTTATTCACTATAATGATTTAATACAAGAAAATATTGTATTAGCCATAGCTGCATCCAATACATTTTTGTGCCATTAACATGGGTTGCACCTCGGAGGCTGACTGTTTAGTATAAATTCCACTAATTTAAAGTGGCATAGAAAGATGACATTGCTAAAGTGGGCAAATAGTTAGTAGGAAACAACTTTACCATATGTCAAATTTACTTGAGAGAAATGGCAATGTTGCCATTACTATGATTAAGTTTGTCAAAAAATAGTTAGCAATGCTTGATGTTAGCTAGCTGAAATACTGTGGTCCCCTCAATCTTCGTTAGCTGGCTGAACTTATAGTGCATCTAAAGTCAATCTGGCAACATCACAACCATGACAAAGGTTTTGCTACTAGCTTTTCGTCAGCATGCTAGGCTAGATAATGCTATAGCAGCCCATTGGATTCCATTAAAATGTGACGTCTAGCATTGAGGTGAGTAGCTACCAGAACTGTTGTTGATTCCAATGGGCTGTTATAGCATTAGCTAGCCTAGCATGCTGACAAAAACTAGCAGTCATTAAAAACTTGCAGTCTTTCAAGCTTCTTGATTTGTAAGTTCAGGTAATGGGATAATTAGGAGTATGCTGCCATCTCCCATACCTGAATTGAGGCACGTTTTCCAAGTCGTATCTCACGCAGCTCTGCACTGTTCTGGTCGTGGCATAGCTACGTTCCGACTAGAGAGAATGTAATGAAGGTCTCGTCTGTTTCTGGCTAGGTAGCTAGCTAGGTAACGTCAACTATGCTAGCGATGATAATGATTGTCTAAATATACATAACCAGCAGTATGGTCTAGCTAACATTATACTCACCATCTTTGGAGACCAACAAGCTTCAACCACTTATTCCGCATGGTATGGTACTAGGGTCCTTCAGCAGGGCATGCAAACTAGTCATAGTCAATCTGTATAGGGCTATTCATTCTCAAACGGCAGTGATCCTTTTAACGTGCTAGGGGCGATGAAACAACGGAGTCCCATTCAATGAAGGAGCGATTTGTATGTGGAGCTTGGCAAAGGGGGCCATGAATTGTTGACATAATTGTAATTCAAACCCAACCTTAACTTGTGAGACTGACAAATCATCCCATTTACACTTTGTAGTCAATTTTGAGACGAGATTAAATGTTTGACTCGTATCGATGCCATTTTCAAAGGGATTAGTTGTTTTTTTTAGGGGAAGTGGCTCTTTAACCTAGGTCACTTTTAGAACGGGGCACCTGGGGTGTATTCATTATGCCAATTCTGTTGAAAAATATTTTTTAAATGGAAGTAAACAAAATAGGGAGGGACCTACCTGAATTTGTCCAACAAACTTATTTTACTGTTTGGACTAATGATTACACCCCTGGCTCACACCTGGGAGGCAGCCTGCTTCCAAATCAATGAAATCAGCACTAACCAGGTTCACCTGGGGCATACCCAGGGCATTAATTGAATCGCATCATTGGTTCAAGTCCCTGATTAGTGGTTAAGCAGAATCAGGTGTCTGTTCTGGAACGAAGGAATCCACGTTAGATTCCCTCTAGAACCATCTGTGCCACAGGAGATGCATAATTGTTCGATACTAAGTAAAAGCGTTGTTTAAAGTAATTGTCATTGATAATTTGGATTCATTTCATGTTTTTTTTTTTAACCCTTAGCTCTGAAACCTGTCAGGGATAGATTGGGATTACCTGTTGAACCCACTACTGCCTCTGAATCAGGTAAAATCATTAACTCGCCTCCTCTCACAATTAACATATGTCCTGCAAAAAGAGCGTTGGGTGGCTCATACAATCTTCATTAGAAACAATTATCTTAACAGTATACAATTATTTTTGTTTGTATATGTTGAATGAAATGTATTATTGTTTGTTTTTTAATCTCTAACCTCTCCCTCAGCTGAGAGCAACAGTGAGAATACAGCACCTGAAATAATCCGCATCAAAACCCTGGAGGAAATCAGGCAGGAGAAGTTGGCCAAGTCCCAAGGACAAGCTCCGGGGGACCACCCTCTCCCTTTAACTCCTGGTACCAGCAAGGTCTCAAAGAGAGGCACCACTGGCAAACCTGCAGCCAGCCACGTGAAGACCTTCTCAGAGATCCTCCACGCCAAGAGAAAGCTGGAGGAGGACCAGCAGCAAGGCCCCAGCCTCAGAAAGGCCAAGCAGGAGGCTATGGAAGCATCTCCAGGGAACTCCCAGGGACCAACTGAGCCAGCCATGCCCAGCCGGGGCACACCTCCTGGAGGTGGAGTTAAGGTGAAGACCCTGGAGGAGATTCGCAGAGAGAAGGCAGCCAAGATGCAGGCCCGGGGACAGGAGGCGTCCAATGGAAAAATCCCAGGCTCAGCCTCTGGAGAGGGAGGCACCAAGAAGCCCCTGGGACTGCGCATCAACAAAGCAGCTTCTTCTGGTAAGGAGTTTATTATTGATATAAACCTTTTAGAATTGCTCATAGTAATTTACATTGTAAGGTGGCTTGACCCAACTAGCTGCAGTGTTTTGTATAATTCTAAGACATTCTTTTGTTGTCCTGACAGCTGCCAGCACTACCACCCAGAAAACATCTGAGGTGACCGAGAAGACGGAGTCTTCTGTTGCTAGTGAGGTAAGAATTGTGTCCTGTGTCCTTCTGTATGAATACTGTACATCCAAATATGTAGTTATACTCAATCAGCTTTGTTAGTCACTGAATGTCACTATTCCTCTGGTCCTTAGGCGAGCCCTGCTAACGGTAGGAGCGATGCTGTGTCCGGTGACAGTGTGAAGGTGAAGACCTTTGAGGAGATCATGCGTGAGAAGAGGCTCCGCAGGCAACAGCTGCAGGAAGAGCAGGCCTCGTCCACCAGCCAACCAGAGGGCTCTGCCGAGGCAGACTCTTTCCCAAAACAGGTCACAGGCCCCGCCCTCCAGCGGGAGAAGAGGGTGCGTGTGAGCCCCCCTGCCGCCTCCTCTCCCCCCTCAATCACCCTGGAGGCACCTGCCCAGGCACCCAAAGCCCCCCTTCGCCAGCGCATCACCCTCAAACCCAAGGCTGCCTCTCCTTTGCCCTGCGCCACCTCCCCCAAGCAGGGGTCTCCACTGAGGCAGGCAGAGGCAGATTCCCCTTCACTCAGCCCCAGGAGTTCCAGCACTGCCCCAGGCAAGAGGAAGAGAGGCTCCCCAGGAGGTTCCAGTCCCCCAAAGCAGGCTGCCTTAGCAGCAGCGGCCTCCCCTGGGCCCTCTGTGAAAGGTTTTCCGATTGAGAAGGCTCAGGATGGAGCCCAGAAGTCCCCTGGGCAAGCTACTGAAGCTAAAGGTATATGCCTCCAGAGAGAAATCCTCTCACAAGCTCTCTTCTACACTTCTCTAGAAAGCCTATGCAAAGATCAACTCCAAAGTATTAGTCTGACATCCTGTGTGCTGTTGTTGCAGTGAGGCCCAAGCTGAACGTGAGGCCTTCTGTGATGAAGCTGGCTGCCCAGGTGAAACCAGCCCAGAAAAGAACATCAGCTAGATCTGCTGTCGCTGCAGTCAAACCTCTCAATAGCACCTATGCAGTGCAGGAGGAGCCACTGCAGGAGCTGCCCTGCAAACGGAGAGAGGTATGTCTCAACTCGCTCTCTCAGGCTGGTCACTAGAAACACACGTTGATTTTGGATGTTTGGAAAGATCCTGAGAAGGGCAATATATGCAGTCGTTGGCGCTCACAACAAAATACATATATATTTATACACACACACACTGGGCTCAAACTCACAACGTTCAGAACCAGAGCGCTCTGCTCAGACCACTGCACCTCAACAATTCTAAATTGTCCAGCAAGCAGGGAGAGTACTTGACTAGTTTAGTGTTATGCTTTCCCAAAAACCATAGCCCTAACCTTAACCACTCTGAATAAATACCTAAACTCCTTTGTTTTTGTTTTAAGCCTGTAACCATGCATAATTAACCCTGTAACCACGTTGAATTAATTGGTCAAAAATGGCCTATTGTCCAATTTTCGTCAAATTCCTAAGTGAAACAGAGTAAGATGCTCTCTCAGCATAGTAGGGGTTCCTTTTGTGATGATATGGAGATGTACTTTGTACAACCACTGTTATTGTAACTTGTGTTAACTATGTGTTCTCTCCAGGTGTCCTCTACTTCCTCCAGTGTTAAGGTGCAGATGAGCCCTGTGGTCTCCAGGAGACCACCCTCCATCCCGGGCCCTGGCCTCAGCTCCAGCCCCCTGGGAGAGGAGTTCCAGGCGGTCCCTGTCAACCAACACAGCCCAGCCATCACCACAGCAGCCCCAGTCCCACAGAGGTAACACTGGCAAACTGCTCTGCGGTTACAACTCACCCGTATACTGTCATATGGTTAAACCTAGCATAAAGCCAAACATCAATGGGTAAATGAGCTTTAACTCTGTTCCCCTCTCCTCTCCAGCTCTGTGGTGAATACACCCATCCAGCCCAAGCCCCGGCGGCCCAGCGTTGCGATGTCTCGCTCGGCCACAACAGCCCCTTCCGCTAGCTCCTCAACCTCCGCCATGGACGAATTCGACGAGTTGATGAACGAGTTCACAGATGACCGTCTGGACGATGACTTGGAGCTGGATCCAGGCAAGGGAGAGGATGACTACCTGCTGGAGCTGTCTGAGATGATCGACAGCTAGACTGGCCTACCTGATACCCCGTACATGACCCTTGACCAACGCCTATGTTAATGTCACCTGATACCCTGTTCACGGCCCCTGACCGACCCTTGACCTAAAGTAACTCCTACATTCATGAACACCAATATAATTTCAAATGATCACCAGAACTAAACACCAGTTGAACGTCAACCTACTACCAGAGCAACTTGCTGGGTATCACCTATCACTGCCATAGAGGGTTGATTTGACAGATGTCTTCATTGATTTGGGGAGGATATATGTATTTGTTACTGATTCCCAACCACCACTGTCTATCAGCCCATGTCATCGGAGTAGACTAAGGTTGCTACAGTATGTCAGAGGGGACTGGTGGGCTTATTTTATTTTTCTTCAATTAAAACACATTGTATTTTATGTTTTAGATGGTATTGTTTTTACTCTTTACTTTTTAATTCATGGTTACCTTTTTTTGTCCTGGAAAAACAATCCTTCATGCGTTTTAATTTCTGCACCTTTTATTATTATTTGATTACAGTGCTAGTGATATACTCATGTCATGATTTTATCTTTGTTCATTTATGTTCTTTCTTTGTCCCGGAAGAGAACATGAAAAAGCAACCATTTGGTTGCAGAATTACATTTAAAAAATATCTAACATCCTCAGGTAATTCCCCATCTTGCATTTTAAGGACAAAAGCATGTTGTTTTGCCTGTCACCTATGGATGTTAAGTCATTGTTGCAGAAAGAGTGAATTTGTGTACTGTGTATGCCTAGACTGCTTTAAATGGAGTAACAGTAACTACACATTCTACTGCACTTAAAATAGTTAACCTGCTTTGCCTCCTGTATCTGTCATGTCCCACATCTACTGACTATAACTCATGTACAAAGTTTTTGTTCTAGTTTTGGACTGATCACGGTAAATGTGGAACTGTTGGAACGGATGAAGTTGGATTTGAGGTTAATTGAATAAGCGTGGAACGATGGTTTTAAGTATGAAATTAAGGTGTGTACTCTTTTTGGCTGTGAAAGTTAGCTTCTGTAAGACAAAACAGAAGAGCTAACTCACTGAAATATGTCAATTTTTTAATACACCCACCATGCTCCTCTGTTTCTGCTCCTAGTGCATTTTTGGTCCAAAAAATGTGTTCGGACCACATTTTAACCTATCCAATTTATCTGACCATGACCCACTCAAAACAGTTGAATATGAAACATTATTCCTTTCACTGTTCAACATCCAGCCTGTTTGCTATTGAACTTTTGTTACAAATTGTTTTTTGCTCTTAAAATGTGAAAAAGCAGCTTCTCAGGGAGTACTTATTTGCTGTCTGAGTTTGAACCTATTTGTACTGTTCATACACAATGTTACAATTCAACAGACGATTTCCATTTTTCTCTGCTAGCATGTGGCATTTTGTTGTCTGAGTACCTCCTGTTCCATGTTGACTGTGATCAGATTATATCTGCTGATCAGTTTTACGATCTGGCGCGAGGAGCCTGTTGTGTATCTGTACCTGCTTGGGCCTGTCCTGATATTCATGATCTAAATCTCTAAAGGGTGTTGAAACTAAATAAAAATGCTTTTATGAAAATTTGCTTTCATCCAGGCTGTTTATTCCAGATGTCGCACAAAGAGGAGACATTCAAAGACATGTTGATCTTATTGAGAAAGTGTTTCTGTTATAGCTACATTTGGAAAACTGAGTGCCGTGGAGGTCATGTTTCAGTTCATTATGTCAGTGGTTCTCAAACCTCTCCTTGGGGACACCCCAGACAAGCCCTGAAATAACTCAATCAAGGGCTTGATGATTGATTCACTTTTGAATCCGGTGTGCTAGCTGTGGAATAGTTAAAATATATGGAATAGCTAGGATTCCCTGAGCGGTTTGAGAACCCCTACTAGACAAATCTGGAGAAGTGCCCTATTTGATTTTATTAAAAAATTTCAATACACACATGATGCTCTTTAGTTCGGTCAGAGCTATCAGAGCGGAAACAAAGATCACAATCATCGTCACTTCCGTGAAACTGGACGTAAACAAAGATGGTGGATTGTGAAAATACTACTCACACAGAAAACAAAATGAAAAAATTGGAATTGTTGAATATATTTCTCACCGAGAGATTAACCACGGCTGCCAATGAGATATTTGGGGCTGTGAAGGGTACGATAGTTGAGTACCAGACAGAAATCGTTCGTTCCAAGGAGGAGAACAATCATCTCCGAAAGCTGCTGGATATCGCTGTTCAGCGCGTTCTACTTCAAAAAGGTATAGTAGCTAGTTAGCTAAATGAACGCTAGGTTACCAACCTATTTTTATTTCTCAAAATGGGGGAATTGGTTGTTGTTGGACTCAATTAATCTATAGAAAATACATTACCAGAATTTCATTATACGTTATTGCTAAGTATTTGAGGAAATTAAAAGCCCAGTACGTTAGATACCGACCCTACCATTACGCTTGTTTACACTGAGCTGCACTGGGGTCTGAACGCATTCATTGTTACATTACGGGTGCGTTCGTAAATTCACTCTATCTACTCCGATTTAAGAGCACCCTCGTCTGAGTGTACCAGAGGGCAGAATAACTGATGAATTTACGAACGCCCTACACCCGTTGAATAGGTCTGATGTCAGTAAACATAGCATAATTAAATTGTTGCCAGCAGCACAGTTAGTCACCAATGTTCTGGATAACATGAAAATAGCCAAACCAGCTCTGCTAGGGTGAGTAAAATGGTCAGAGTGGGGTGTTCTCTCATTATGTGTCTGGAAGTAGCTAGCCAGTTAGCTTGACTGCGTTGAGGTCAGAGAGCTCGGATCAACCTTACTCCTTGGCTAGAGCGTCCGGTGTGCGCTCTGAATGCTCCGTGAGCTAACAGCAGAGACTTGTATAAACCTTGCTGTCTGTGTCTGACATTTGCAACATTGTTTCAATATTTAAATTCGATCTCCAGATGTCCCATAATAATGAACGTGTCAGAAGTCGGGATGAGACAGACAGACAGGCAGGCAGCTTTTCTCAGCCATATATCAGAATCATTTTTATGGATATATACAAAGAACTATCAATAGAAAACTGGTAGTTTGCCGTCTTTCCAGCTTCAGTTGGAATTGATTGTGTATGCTGTGTTGTTCGCTGAAATAGAATTGCCTTTACCAGACTTTCTTAATTTCTTTTCCCTCTAGACTGTCATACTATCCATCTCACCGAAGATGCATCTTCACCTGAGCAGCAGCATCGTGAGCAGGCGTGGACCCCCGGTCTAGGCCAGGAGGACCCAGAACCCACACAGATTAAAGAGGAACAGGAGCTCAGAAACAGTCCAGAGGACGAGCAGCTTCAAGGGCTGGAGTCTGAAACCAAAGGAGAATCCATATATACGCCTTCTTTTTTGAAAAGTAACTGTGATCAGGACCCACCTCAGCCTTCACATCTTCCCCAAACTGTGAACAACAGAGAAGGAGACTCTTTTGCCAGAACCATATCTAATAAGCATATCAAAATAGAGAATGAAGGAGAAGGCTACAGCACATTAGAACCAACCAGTGACTTACAGCACGTCTTCACCGTGAATTCAGACTGTCTTGCAGCTCGGAGTGAAAACAGTGCCCAACCCAATATCAACAATAGAATTCAGAGAGGACTCTCAGAATATGAGGCCCCACAGCCACAGGGAACATATGAAAGAGAAAGTATTGGTCTACACATACACGTTAGAGACCAGAACACCACCAAGCTGCCTCAACAAAGATCCCCCTATCAAGCCCAAGGTATACAGAGAGTGTATCCTTGCCGGGAGTGTGGGAAGTGCTTCAATTTCTCTTGTCAGTTAGAAGTCCACATGCGATGGCACAGCAAGGAAAGACCATTCAGCTGCTCTGTGTGCCGAAAAAGCTTCACCACCATCAGCCTGTTGAGGAGACACCACCGCATTCACACTGGAGAGAAACCCTACCGCTGTCACATCTGTGGGAAATGTTTCAATCAGTCGGCTCACCTGAACACCCACTTTAAAATTCACCCAGGGGAGAGACCACACAGCTGGAAAATGGCTCAGTCAAAACGTGGGGCTGGGCTGGATGATTAGCCTATTAGGGTCTTGCCATAGTTATCCTTATCCCTAATGATAATAATAAATGGGACTTTAAGCACCTTTCAAAAACCATAAGAACACTGCACACCAAAGAGTATAAAACAAGACAATAAAATGAATAAAAGCTACTTATCTTAGGCTAGGGCTGAGTAAGGGTGAGCTAAGCTTAGGTGAATGCAAGACTAAACAAGTAGGCTTTGATATTGTTTTTGAAAATGGTGATGGAGTCTGAATTGCAGGTGGCTTGGGGGGGAGAGACTTCCAGAGTTTGGGGGCAGCGGTGCTAAATGCTTTTTTAGCAACCAAGAAATGGCGGAGCGATTTCTGCATAGTGCATCTTTAACTGTTTTAATAAATAATTGGTCTGTTTCAAGTCAGGATGACTATTTGTGCAATCTTCTACCATCCAGGCAGCAGCAATATGTGTGGGTGTAGTACCATGTCAAGTATGTACTGTGGTGGCGTCTTCTGTATATAAGAATCTCACTTTTACACTATTCGTACTATTACCAAAAGTCCTACCCAATTTAATTTACAATACGGCAAGGGACAAAGGCTTTCCCAAATTGACCTTTGTTCAAAAAACATTTGCAACATTTGTTTTTATTAAACCATTACATTTTGTGCAACACAGTCAAAATAGATTTGACATATTTCAATATTTAAACAAAGAGCCTCCTCAAACCACACACATGGAAGGTCTTTCAGTTCAACCAGTCACATACACATTTTCTAAACATGCAATTTTAATTAATCCAGTAGCAGGTCTTTGTTCGACACACCACTCGGTGGCTCCCCACAATGTTATGCAAGTTCATGCATTCATTATTGTCTACCCTTTTCAAACTAAAGCAGTGACTTCTGAGATACAGTATGTATATAATTCTAGATATCAGTTAGTACTTTTCAAATCTAGTTTAAACTGACACATTTTCCCCACGCAAATCACGATTTCTCCAGTTTGTGAATCAAGCTCATATGCCTTCTAAGGGATCCCATCCGATTGAAGCGTTTGCTGCATTCATGGCATGGATGCGGTTTCTCCTCTAGGTGAGTCTTCATATGCACTGTCAGGGCTTCGCTCACAGCGAAGGCCTTGCCACATTCTTCACAGCGATGCGGTTTCAAGCCTGTGTGACTTGTCATGTGTGTGGTCAGGGATCTCTTCACAGGGAAGCCCTTTCCACAAACATGGCAACGATGCGGCTTCTCCTTTGTGTGTGTCCTCAGGTGCATCTGCAAGCTTCCTTTTCGACTGAAATGTTTACCGCAATCTTGACACTGAAATGGTTTCTCCCCAGTATGAATGACTTGGTGTGTTTTTAAAATGAATGATGTTTGAAAGCGTTTTCCACAGACAGGACACTCAAATGGTCTCTCACCGGCATGAGCCCTCACAATATGCACTTTCAGGTTGGCCTTATTAGTGAAACATTTACCACACATCTGGCAAAAAGGTTTGGCTCCAATGTGTGTTAGCAGGTGATCCAGCATGCGGTCTGTGGACTCAAAGCCATTTCCACATACACCACAGACATGATCTTTATCCTTTGCATGCATTCGCACATGATTGATTAAATGATTTATGAAGTCAAAAGACTTTTCACACACTTTGCAAAAACACGGTGTGGCTAGTCTTTGGCGGCGTGATTTTGTACGGCATGGAAACGTCTTATTATCTTGAGAAGTGGTTTGGGTGTTGTTTGATTGTAATGGTTGTAGCCCTGATGGTAGTCCTCCACTGTCCACCCCATCGTCACTTTCACTGTTTTCCGTCTGAGCTGCAGAACTGTCAGGATTTACTGCAGAGAGGGACTGAGAGTCACTGGTTGGTTCCCAGTGAGACCCACCATAACACTCTTCACCAGGTTCTGTTTTGATCTCTCCTGTTGTGTTGATCGATAGCGATTCTCTCTCTCTGTTCTCCACTATTTGGATGTGGTAAATATGTGGCTCAGGTGGTTTCTGATTACAGTCCCTCAAAATGGAGTCTTTGGTTATTAACTCCCCCCTCTGACTGGTCCCAAACTCCTCTGGTTCCTCTTTAATCTGCGTGGGCTCTGGCTCTCCCTGGTCCAGACTGGGGCTCCACTCCTGTTCCTGGTGCTGATGCTCAGGGAGAAGCTCTTTGGAGAGAGTGAGATGCAGTGGGTCTGGAGGGAAGAACAAAAACATAGCTAACTCACATATGCTGACATTAGACATACAATCTAAATATTATTAGAATATATGCCCTGACACTATATGCCCTGACACAAGTTCCAGATGCTTATTTGTAATTTCCCTTGATTTCTGTGACCAAATCATTACAAAAATAAATATTTGTTTTTGTGTATGAGACTTGATGTATAGCTTTAAAAGATAATGTCTTTGCCATAGCAATCCTAAATGAAATTTCACATCCTAATGTGAATGAATACACTCTCTCCATTGTTAAGCACTTTGGACGGCACATCAGACATAGAATGACGGAATGTGGCTTTTGTTAAAGAAAAGAAAATCAGTAAACTGCAAACCTGCTTTCGGTAACTGAGGTTGGAAAGCGATATCGAACAGCGATCGTAAACGGTCGTTGTCCTCCTTTGAACGGGATATTTCTTCCTGGTAATCCGTTATAGTTTTTTCCACGGCCCCAAATATTTCAGCAGCAGCCGCTCTCAGCCGCTCACTGACAAATAGGTGTAACAACTGTAGTCTAGACATTTTCTAAAGAAGCAGTTGACCTCTTATGTCCGATACAGTAAAGTGTATACCATTGATATATATCATACAGAGAAGCGATAAGGGTTTGCTCCAATGGCTGTATATTTGCTCCCTTTGAGTCAGTCAGTGATGTAGCCTACAAGACGTTGAAAGTATTTGTATTACCGCCACCTACTGTGCAGGCATGCCAGGCATTTACACTGTTGGTTTGTGTGATCTGATCTATGGATGAGACTGAACAACACATTTTCTACCCATGTGCTATTTTTATTAACGCTACATAAGCACAAAACATGCGTGCGCTAGTTTTCACGCAAAAGTTGGAACTTATAAAAACCTGAGTGAGAATGTGCGTATCCTACTGAAAACTATAGACCACGCCTAAGCACAGTTTTAAGGGGTTGAAGTATTGCACGTCTGAATACTGTAATGTCAAATTTCTCGAATATATCATAACCATTGCAGATACATTCCTCACCTTTTCTGGCAATGTCAAGTTCATATTCCCAAGGTTAGTTTTTGCATCATAAAGGCATTGTGGTTTATAACATACAGTAGAATTCAATCCCACTATTTTCATGTTTTCATAATAACTTATTGACTTAGTTTTTTCTCTCAAAATAGTTTTCCCCCCTCTCCTCTTATGTTCGCTCACTTGCTTTCATTTTCTTTGACCTCTCAACATTTTGGGAATGTCCCTCCCTTTCTTTTGCTTTGTTGCAATTGCTGTGCAACCGTCCGTAGCTGTTTAACTAACTGACTTCTCTTTTGCATTGTTTATGAAATCTGCACTTTTATTTGTCGTGTTAGGATTTAGAAATACTCTGGTTGCACGTCTCTCACTGGTGTTGAAGATAGCTGTGGTAGTTCATGATCAGGCATAAGAGTGTACAAAACATTTGGAACACCTGCTCTTTCCATGACAGACTGACCAGGTGAATCCAGGTGGAAGCTATGATCCTTTATTGATGTTACTTGTTAAATCTACTTCAATCATGATAAAGAAGGATTTTTTAAACATTGAGACAACTGAGAAATGGTTTGTTTATGTGTGCCATTTCGAGGGTGAATGGGCAAGACAAAAGATGTAAGTGCCTCTGAACAGGGTATGATAGTAGGTGCCAGGGGCACCAGTTTGAGTGTGTTAAGAACTGCAACAATGCTGCGTTTTTTCACGCTCAACAATTTCCCCATGTGTTCCAAGAATGGTCCACCACTCAAAGGACATCCAGCCAACTTGATACAACTGTGGGAGGCAATGGAGTCAACAAGGACCAGCATCCCTGTGGAACGCGTTCAACACCTTGTACTCCATGTCCTGACGAATTGAGGATGTTCTGAGTGCAAAAGGGGGTGCAACGCAATATTAGGAAGGTGTTCCTAATGTTTTGTACACTCGGTGTACAATGAACTAATTTAAGTTGAAATGTATAATGAAATTCATGAGAATAATACCGTGCTGTTCTCTTGGCAAGGTATTCCTCTTTTGATAGAGGATCAGCATTTATCTATGCCCTGTGTCGTGCAGCCTTCTCCTTGTTGGATAAAGTAATCTGTTAAAAGATAGTTGCAGAAAAAACATATCTAGGCCTATTTATTTATATATGGACAGGAGTGTCAGTATTTGCAGTTTTCTTATGAATGACACCAATATCCCAACATTTTAGTTCAACCATGGACGGTTACCCTGTTTGATATTGTCTCCCTTGGATATGCCAAAACAGTACAAATGTACAATGCTTTGTGATAAATTGATATAGTGCCAAATAGAAGACAACGTGAAGAAATACACTAACACATATCAATTGCCCACATACATCAATGCAATCGATTCATTAAACTAACAGAAGTGACATGAGGAGAATGTCCTACATTGTTAAACTGTTTCTTCAGATATTCTGACTGAACTATGTTCCCCTCATAGAGCACTTCCACCCTTGTGTCTTGTCTTCTTCATATGCTCTGTCAGGTGTGCCTTTGGATGGAAGCCTTTATGGCAAACATGGCAACAAAATGTTTTCCCCCCTGTGTGTATCCTCATATGCAGTGTATGTTAATGTATCCCTTCCTAGGGAAATATTTGCTGCACACATTGCAGCAAAAACGCTTCTCCCCTGTGTGAACTAGCTGGTGGATGTGTAGTCGACTCTGAGATATGAAGCTGCAGCCCACTGGGAGCATGTTTATGGTGTATCCCCTTGTGTAATTTCATATGATCCTTCAAAATACTAGCACGTTTGAAACTTTAACTACAAACCTGGCAGTGGAACGGTTTCTCTTCTTGGTGTAACTTCCTGAAATGCTCTGCCAAGTGTCCCTTCCGGGTAAAGTGAGTGCCACACACATGGCAGTGAAATTATTTCTCCCCTGTATGTATTTGCATACTGTATGTCTTTGAAGGTATTCCTCTGTAAGGAAACAGTCACTGCACACATGACAGCTATATGGTTTGTCCAAGGTGTGGGATTTTAAACATTTTGTCAGAATGCTTTCTCAGAGTTGATGCACTACTCACACTGATGTGTTTTCTCATGTTGAAAAAAAAACATGTTTTAACATTAAAATACCTCCCACATGCCTTGCAACAATAAGGAGCATGGCTTTGACTGGGTGATTTCAGGGGGAGCAAATTTATGGTTGTCATGTCTTTTGCTTTCCCTGTCCGTGCTCTCCTTGTCAATAGTGGCTCTGACCCTGACAGTAGCCCTCCACTCTCCACATCATCGACACATTCATTGTTTTCACTCTGAGCGGCAGATAATATTATATTCAGAAAATATAGTACCATGCATCCGGACCAAACTTCTTCAAATCAATGAGTAAGACATGAGGAATCCAAAACAATTGTCAAAAGTCACTCACGGAAACCCAGACCCCATACCAATCCAGTGGAGGCTCATCAGAAGAGGAAGGGAGGACCATCATCCTCAGTGAAATTGTAGAAAAATAAAATAGTGAAACACTAAAAAAGTTATCCTTTTTAGATAAAACTATATTAAATAGATTCAAATGTCACAAAATAATAGATTAAAACACACTGTTTTGCAATGAAGGTAAAAAAGTAACTTCAACAGCACTCTCTGGGGTAGCACCATGTTGTAGCCGGAGGACAGCGATCTTCTGTCCTCCTCTGGGTACAATGACTTCAATACAAAACCTAGGAGGCTCATAGGCCTCACCCCCTTCCATGGACCTTCATGGTAATTATTACCACTTCCAGAGGACAACCTCCAACCAACCAATCAGTATGAACTGACACGTTGTTCATCCAATCATAGTATTAGGATCAGAGAATGAACCTAGTGTGTTGAATTGGGGTTGTACCACAGAGCATTATGGGGGGGTGACATTATTGGATAGATATTGAAAAGTGATAGTTGAGCATTTTTGGGACACTATTCAATTCAAATTTGTTTCTTCAAATTACAGGAGATGGAGGTAGATTATAAATAGTTTTCTTGGTTTTAGAACTTTATTTTTGTGTCCAGTTAGTGCAATTTATTAAAATTTGCCTTGCTAACTTCAGTAGCTAGCTAGCTATCTAGCTGCTCAAATGTGCAACTTTTTTTTTGAAGAACCCCTTTCATTCTCTGGGGTGCACAGAAAAAGTGTGAATTAAAACCTTAAAACTGAGGGTCGACCTCTGCCTGAGATCAGATTCATGAAGAACGATGCAAAGGTTAGGACGTTCAATACCAATTGTTATCAAAAGTATAGCTGGTTAACAGGGAGCATTTCATCAATCTGCCTGTATTGCTGGCCTTGCCTGTTTTTTGGAAAGTCTTTGGCGAAATGGGGGTACAGTGACCGTTCAGCTAAACTGCAAAACAAAAGCAGGGAGCATATAAATGCCTACATCAGATTCAAGCTTCTGGGAAAAAGTCGCATCGATCATGGCGAAGGTCTGGGTATTCAAACTGCTTAACACAACAAGAAAGTAAGGAGAAACAGGGATATTTTCAAGATGCTTATTTGGGGCAGCAGGTTAGAGCGTTGGGGCCAGTAACCGAAAGACAGGTTAGAGCGTTGACCAGTAACCGAAAGGTTGCTGGATTGAATCCCCGAGCTGACAAGGTAAAACAAATCTGGCGTTCTGCCCTTGAACGAGGCAGCTAATCCACTGTTCCCCGATAGGCCGTCATTGTTAATAAGAATTTGTTTTTTTACTGACTTGCCTAATTATATAGAAAAAATATAAATATTTTCACAACTGCGTTTTTGGGCATGCAATAATTGGTTTTTAGAAGACACGACTAGAGGGGAAGTTCCGTTAACAACTACAAGGAGCTTGCAGCCGTAATTGCACGTTACGATGCTTTACTTGCTGAACATATGGAACTTTCTACTGTATTTTCTGGGATTTTGAAATCAATTCAGAATGATTTGACAGCTTCCATAATGCAGACTTTGACGCATCACATTTTTTCACGTGCGCTCAAGTAGGCTTTTCACTATCCTCCAGTATTTATTTAGCAAAGATTATAACACATAATCACAGACAGACACAAGCAAACACTCTGTCACGACTTCCGCCGAAGTCGGCCCTTCTCCTTGTTCGGGTGGTGTTCGGTGGTCGACGTCACCGACTTTCTATTCACCATCGATCCATTTTTCAGTTTCATTTTGTTTTGTCTGTATTAAACACCTGGTTTCAATTCCCCCATCATGTTCCCTATTTAACCCTCTGGCTTTCATTTCTGTTTTGTCCGTGATTGTTTGTGCGTTAGGTGTTGTGGTTGATACGTGTATGTATCTGTTTATTTTCCATTTGTGGAATTTTGCCTTAATTTTGAGGAAAACACTGTGGTTTCGCTCAACACCTGTGTCCTGCGTTTGACTCCGAATATTCTCCGCACACAACCCTGACACACTCATTACATGAACGTTGTAGCAGCCTAGGCTACACCTAAACATTAGAGATCTGACATGCGGTATGGGATCAAAACGAGACAATTTTTCAGTCTGATCAACTGTAGGCTACTAATAAGAGTAGCTGCATACAGCCAATGTTCGCTGTCCATTTGGTCAGGGTAACTAATTGGTCATGGTATGTATTTATATTCCATTTGTGTGTCAGGAGAAAATGTGCATGTGATCAAATTTGGTTTATATTCAAAATTGTGCTGGCTAGGCTGCCTATACGTTTTCAATTCAAAATTATGAACTGGAATTAATCAATCAACATAATAGTGATGACATATGTGTTAATGTTTTATAAGGCCTACAGTTGCATAGGCCTGCATGATGCAAACATGCATAAATCAAGCTCAGCCCTGTGAGTTCTATTGTCTATCTGTTGTTGTCTCTGTGTCTGGGTAGAGGAAACCCCCCTGTTAGTCTAGTCTAAATATAATTCATATGAACAAGTATAAGGTTGCTGCAGTTTGACAGGGTTTTCATCCCCACAAGTGTAGGACATTTGTAAAAAAAAAAAAAAAAAACATTTGACCTGATTAGGAAAAACTGGTCCCATCATAGCCCTCATAAAACCTTTTTACAACTGATTAATCAGTCATACCTTATAGTGTCCAAAGTTTTCCTGGTTAGGTTAACATACAAGGATAAACTCCGGGCCCCAGGGGGTAAAAATTGCCCCACCACTCTGGGACCTATGGTGCCACCAGTCTGCTCGCAGTGGTCAGTCATTGTGGATGAACAGAGCTTTATTCAGGAACGTTTCTTGGGCTACTTTGATGTGTCAAGTGGGCGAGATGCGAAGTCTGTGTTTGGCTTTGTGAATTTTGAGATGTCTGAGTTTAACTTTATGGGGAAACTTGTTCAAACCTACGATGGCACAGCTGTAATGGAATGTATCTGCTATTTGTATTTACAGCTAATTCCCGTCCTGTTCCCTGATTAAGAGGTGATGACCATTCCACTCCACTACTATTGTCAACTCTCTCCTGACATGAACTTAAGCCACGTCTCATGTGCCCGCTCATCCACTGGCACATTGAATGTTTCCTCTCCAAGCACTGTGAGTATCCCTATCAATTTTCATTACTGTATGTAGAGAATCACATACACAAACACAATAACATTATTACACATCAATGACTTTACTCCTTGCTTGGAGTAACTCATTATTAGTTATTTTGTCGAACTGTGTAGTGTGTTGTGTTACTGTTTTTTGTCTTCCCAGTCAAATCCTGTCCTGCACTGAAAGTCAAGCATCTGAACACCTCAACTCATGCCTCATACCCCATTCAATCACTGCTGTGATCCCTTTCCAACACAGTGTAAGTAGCCCTCTCATTCCCATTCTCGATAATATGATACTATAAATGTCTTTATTAAATGCTTTAGGTTAAAATAATTAGTCTTTGACGATTTTTGAAACACCCTTTGTCGTCTCTGTGCGTTCCGTGCCTATATCGTGGGTCTTCCATCCTCCTAAATTGTTCAAGTCACCAGTCTCCACTGTGCCAATCTCACCCCAACAACCAGTATACAGTATCAGTTGTCTGTTTGACAAGTAGTATGAAGCTGTGGCTTGGAGTATTGTTTCTCCATACTATGTAATGTATTTCTTTGTGAATCTGGTGATGTTCAATTTGTGACTTCAATTTGTCATTGAAGTCACATTATTAAGGAATTGTTGTGATCTATTTAATAAACACAAGAGATCAGAAAAATGGATAAAAAGCTTTGGCGGTATAGCAAGAACAGCGGTCGTAGCCTGTAACTTTCACACTACTTTAAGGTAAATAATGCAAGCAACTTTAATTACTAATTTCTCTGGAGAGGGGGAAAACATCACCAGGTTCACAGGGAATACACTGCGTAGTATGGAGGGGCAATAGCCTACTACAAGCCACAGCTTCATACTACTCGTCAAACATAGAGAACTGATACTGTATACTGGTTGTTGGGGTGGGATTGGCATGGGGTGTGGGGGGTCCGTGGATGGCTTTTGACAATTTTTTACAATAACTTAGACAATTCCTTATGTCTTAGACATTTGTAGGAAGAAGTTTGGTCCAAATCAGATATTGGGTACTATATTTATTTAATATTATCTGAATCCTATAAACAAAAATGGACAATTTGAGTGCAGTCAATTATCTTAATTTCTCAGAGGTCAAATTATATTTCTACAATATAATGTTTCTGGAATGCTAATTGTGTCTGTTACTAACTACACAAATAATTTACAAACAATCAGAGATGGTGGGTGTCGAAATCCTCTTTCTTGTGCTTTTTGAGATTGAATGTCATGAAATTTCAGCAAGTCATGACACCCACAGATTGTTTTGAAATAGTTTCTGTATTTAGAAACGGATAAGATTAGCATTGCTGAAACATTGTATTTTTAACATTTCATTTGATCTCTGAAAAATTAAGATAATTGATTGCACCCAAATTGGCCTTTTAATTGATAGGATTCATATAATATTCAATAAATATAGTACCCGACATCCGATTTGGACAAAACTTATTACTACAATTGAGTAAGACCTTAGGAATCCAATAAAATGGTCAAAAGCCACGCACGGACCCCACCAACCCATGCCAATCCCACCCCAACAACCAGTATACAGTATCCCTCCTCTAAGAATGACAAGTAGTAGGGAGCTGCAGCTTGGAGTATTGCTTCTTCATCCTTTGCAATGTATTCCGTGTGAATCTGGTGATGCTTTTCTCTCCTGTTTAGAGAAATTAGTAATTGAAGTCATTTGCATTATTTACAATAAATTAGCGTGAAAGTACCAGGTTTTGCCCACTAGATGCCGCTGTTTCTGCTACTGCCACAACTTTGTTGCTCGTCTCTTGTTTATTAAATTCAACACAACATTTTCTTTGGGTAGAAAACCAATAGCTTTTGCTCAAGATGAGAATAAATTGTGTGTTCAAGTCAGTCCTCTGCGAAAGTAATTCAGTCTGTCTTTTTCTTAGCAACCTAAAGCTTCCGCCAAACTTTCTGTCACTTTCCATGACATGTTCACGTGTGGACAATACAATCCCATAGCCAAAACAGCTTAGTCTGAAAACTTTAGGATTTTTAATCTGAACCTCCAGGTTTAAACTCCCTGTTTGAAGACTGATTTAAGTCTGTCAATCACACAGCATCATCTGATATAGGAATTTGCAGTGTGCCATGCTTTTGTGAGAGACGACTGTCATCTAAAGCATCATCGGATTGGTCGTTGTTTAGCAACATTTGAACTGTAAAGCCACATTGGTACTTGTGCTGATTCATTGACTTCGCTGTGTAAAGGCAGCGATTGCACACATCAAAATTCTGACCACGACGTGATTTGAACACGCAACCTTCTGATCTGGAGTCAGACGCGCTACCGTTGCGCCACGAGGTCTTGGAAGAAAGTCATCTGTGGGGGGGATGCCTAGTTCAGATTTCGTTGACTGTATCAATTGGAATGAAGGCCTGTGTCTCTGGGGAAATGTACGATCTGACATGCATCTGCCCGGCAGGTTAGGTGTATGAAAACAGTTACATGCAGAGCCCGGATAGCTCAGTCGGTAGAGCATCAGACTTTTAATCTGAGGGTCCAGGGTTCAAGTCCCTGTTCAGGCGTCCTTTTAATATTCACCTTCCTTCAGAAGCAAGTCTTTCTATAATTGCAATTTCTGTCACTTTCCATGACATGTTCACGTGTGGACAATACAATCCCATAGCCAAAACAGCTTAGTCTGAAAACTTTAGGATTTTTAATCTGAACCTCCAGGTTTAAACTCCCTGTTTGAAGACAGATTTAAGTCTGTCAATCACACAGCATCATCTGATATAGGAATTTGCAGTGTGCCATGCTTTTGTGAGAGACGACTGTCATCTAAAGCATCATCGGATTGGTCGTTGTTTAGCAACATTTGAACTGTAAAGCCACATTGGTACTTGTGCTGATTCATTGACTTCGCTGTGTAAAGGTAGCGATTGCACACATCAAATTTCTGACCACGACGTGATTTGAACACGCAACCTTCTGATCTGGAGTCAGACGCGCTACCGTTGCGCCACGAGGTCTTGGAAGAATCTCATCTATGGGGGGTATGCCTAGTTCAGATTTCGTTGACTGTATCAATTGGAATGAAGGCCTGTGTCTCTGGGGAAATGTACGATCTGACATGCATCTGCCCGTCAGGTTCGGTGTATGAAAACAGTTACGTGCAGAGCCCGGATAGCTCAGTCGGTAGAGCATCAGACTTTTAATCTGAGGGTCCAGGGTTCAAGTCCCTGTTCAGGTGTCTTTTTAATATTCACCTTCCTTCAGAAGCAGGTCTTTCTATAATTGCAATTTCTGTCACTTTCCATGACATGTTCACGTGTGGACAATACAATCCCATAGCCAAAACAGCTTGGTCTGAAAACTTTAGGATTTTTAATCTGAACCTCCAGGTTTAAACTCCCTGTTTGAAGACTGATTTAAGTCTGTCAATCACACAGCATCATCTGATATAGGAATTTGCAGTGTGCCATGCTTTTGTGAGAGACGACTGTCATCTAAAGCATCATCGGATTGGTCGTTGTTTAGCAACATTTGAACTGTAAAGCCACATTGGTACTTGTGCTGATTCATTGACTTCGCTGTGTAAAGGCAGCGATTGCACACATCAAAATTCTGACCACGACGTGATTTGAACACGCAACCTTCTGATCTGGAGGCAGAAGCGCTACCGTTGCGCCACGAGTTCTTGGAAGAATCTCATCTATGGGGTGGATGCCTAGTTCAGATTTCGTTGACTGTATCAATTGGAATGAAGGCCTGTGTCTCTGGGGAAATGTACGATCTGACATGCATCTGCCCGGCAGGTTAGGTGTATGAAAACAGTTACATGCAGTGGCCGGATAGCTCAGTCGGTAGAGCATCAGACTTTTATTCTGAGGGTCCAGGGTTCAAGTCCCTGTTCAGGTGTCTTTTTAATATTCACCTTCCTTCAGAAGCAAGTCTTTCTATAATTGCAATTTCTGTCACTTTCCATGACATGTTCACGTGTGGACAATACAATCCCATAGCCAAAACAGCTTAGTCTGAAAACTTTAGGATTTTTAATCTGAACCTCCAGGTTTAAACTCCCTGTTTGAAGACTGATTTAAGTCTGTCAATCACATAGCATCATCTGATATAGGAATTTGCAGTGTGCCATGCTTTTGTGAGAGCCGACTGTCATCTAAAGCATCATCGGATTGGTCGTTGTTTAGCAACATTTGAACTGTAAAGCCACATTGGTACATGTGCTGATTCATTGACTTCGCTGTGTAAAGGTAGCGATTGCACACATCAAATTTCTGACCACGACGTGATTTGAACACGCAACCTTTTGATCTGGAGTCAGACGCGCTACCGTTGCGCCACGAGGTCTTGGAAGAATCTCATCTATGGGGGGGATGCCTAGTTCAGATTTCGTTGACTGTATCAATTGGAATGAAGGCCTGTGTCTCTGGGGAAATGTACGATCTGACATGCATCTGCCCGTCAGGTTCGGTGTATGAAAACAGTCAACTGCAGAGCCCGGATAGCTCAGTCGGTAGAGCATCAGACTTTTAATCTGAGGGTCTAGGGTTCAAGTCCCTGTTCAGGTGTCTTTTTAATATTCACCTTCCTTCAGAAGCAAGTCTTTCTATAATTGCAATTTCTGTCACTTTCCATGACATGTTCACGTGTGGACAATACAATCCCATAGCCAAAACAGCTTAGTCTGAAAACTTTAGGATTTTTAATCTGAACCTCCAGGTTTAAACTCCCTGTTTGAAGACTGATTTAAGTCTGTCAATCACATAGCATCATCTGATATAGGAATTTGCAGTGTGCCATGCTTTTGTGAGAGACGACTGTCATCTAAAGCATCATCGGATTGGTCGTTGTTTAGCAACATTTGAACTGTAAAGCCACATTGGTACTTGTGCTGATTCATTGACTTCGTTGTGTAAAGGCAGAGATTGCACACATCAAAGTTCTGACCACGACATGATTTGAACACGCAACCTTCTGATCTGGAGTCAGACGCGCTACCGTTGCGCCACGAGGTCTTGGAAGAATCTCATTTATGGGGGGGATGCCTAGTTCAGATTTCGTTGACTGTATCAATTGGAATGAAGGTCTGTGTCTCTGGGGAAATGTACGATCTGACATGCATCTGCCCGGCAGGTTCGGTGTATGAACACAGTAACATGGAGAGCCCGGATAGCTCAGTCGGTACAGCATCAGACTTTTAATCTGATGGTCCAGGGTTCAAGTCCCTGTTCAGGTGTCTTTTTAATATTCACCTTCCTTCAGAAGCAAGTCTTTCTATAATTGCAATTTCTGTCACTTTCCATGACATGTTCACGTGTGGACAATACAATCCCATAGCCAAAACAGCTTAGTCTGAAAACTTTAGGATTTTTAATCTGAACCTCCAGGTTTAAACTCCCTGTTTGAAGACTGATTTAAGTCTGTCAATCACATAGCATCATCTGATATAGGAATTTGCAGTGTGCCATGCTTTTGTGAGAGCCGACTGTCATCTAAAGCATCATCGGATTGGTCGTTGTTTAGCAACATTTGAACTGTAAAGCCACATTGGTACATGTGCTGATTCATTGACTTCGCTGTGTAAAGGTAGCGATTGCACACATCAAATTTCTGACCACGACGTGATTTGAACACGCAACCTTTTGATCTGGAGTCAGACGCGCTACCGTTGCACCACGAGGTCTTGGAAGAATCTCATCTATGGGGGGGATGCCTAGTTCAGATTTCGTTGACTGTATCAATTGGAATGAAGGCCTGTGTCTCTGGGGAAATGTACGATCTGACATGCATCTGCCCGGCAGGTTAGGTGTATGAAAACAGTTACATGCAGTGGCCGGATAGCTCAGTCGGTAGAGCATCAGACTTTTAATCTGAGGGTCCAGGGTTCAAGTCCCTGTTCAGGCGTGCTTTTAATATTCACCTTCCTTCAGAAGCAAGTCTTTCTATAATTGCAATTTCTGTCACTTTCCATGACATGTTCACGTGTGGACAATACAATCCCATAGCCAAAACAGCTTAGTCTGAAAACTTTAGGATTTTTAATCTGAACCTCCAGGTTTAAACTCCCTGTTTGAAGACTGATTTAAGTCTGTCAATCACATAGCATCATCTGATATAGGAATTTGCAGTGTGCCATGCTTTTGTGAGAGACGACTGTCATCTAAAGCATCATCGGATTGGTCGTTGTTTAGCAACATTTGAACTGTAAAGCCACATTGGTACTTGTGCTGATTCATTGACTTCGCTGTGTAAAGGCAGCGATTGCACACATCAAAATTCTGACCACAACATGATTTGAACACGCAACCTTCTGATTTGGAGTCAGACGCGCTACCGTTGCGCCACGAGGTCTTGGAAGAATGTCATCTATGGGGGGGATGCCTAGTTCAGATTTCGTTGACTGTATCAATTGGAATGAAGGCCTGTGTCTCTGGGGAAATGTACGATCTGACATGCATCTGCCCGGCAGGTTAGGTGTATGAAAACAGTTACATGCAGAGCCCGGATAGCTCAGTCGGTAGAGCATCAGACTTTTAATCTGAGGGTCCAGGGTTCAAGTCCCTGTTCAGGCGTCCTTTTAATATTCACCTTCCTTCAGAAGCAAGTCTTTCTATAATTGCAATTTCTGTCACTTTCCATGACATGTTCACGTGTGGACAATACAATCCCATAGCCAAAACAGCTTAGTCTGAAAACTTTAGGATTTTTAATCTGAACCTCCAGGTTTAAACTCCCTGTTTGAAGACTGATTTAAGTCTGTCAATCACATAGCATCATCTGATATAGGAATTTGCAGTGTGCCATGCTTTTGTGAGAGACGACTGTCATCTAAAGCATCATCGGATTGGTCGTTGTTTAGCAACATTTTAGCTGTAAAGCCACATTGGTACTTGTGCTGATTCATTGACTTCGTTGTGTAAAGGCAGCGATTGCACACATCAAAATTCTGACCACGACGTGAATTGAACACGCAACCTTCTGATCTGGAGTCAGACGCGCTACCGTTGCGCCACGAGGTCTTCAAAGAATCTCATTTATGGGGGGGATGCCTAGTTCAGATTTCGTTGACTGTATCAATTGGAATGAAGGCCTGTGTCTCTGGGGAAATGTACGATCTGACATGCATCTGCCCGGCAGGTTCGGTGTATGAAAACAGTTACAAGCAGAGCCCGGATAGCTCAGTCGGTAGAGCATCAGACTTTTAATCTGAGGGTCCAGGGTTCAAGTCCCTTTTCAGGCGTGCTTTTAATATTCACCTTCCTTCAGAAGCAAGTCTTTCTATAATTGCAATTTCTGTCATTTTCCATGACATGTTCACGTGTGGACAATACAATCCCATAGCCAAAACAGCTTAGTCTGAAAACTTTAGGATTTTTAATCTGAACCTCCAGGTTTAAACTCCCTGATTGAAGACTGATTTAAGTCTGTCAATCACACAGCATCATTTGATATAGGAATTTGCAGTGTGCCATGCTTTTGTGAGAGACGACTGTCATCTAAAGCATCATCGGATTGGTCGTTGTTTAGCAACATTTGAACTGTAAAGCCACATTGGTACTTGTGCTGATTCATTGACTTCGTTGTGTAAAGGCAGAGATTGCACACATCAAAGTTCTGACCACGACATGATTTGAACACGCAACCTTCTGATCTGGAGTCAGACGCGCTACCGTTGCGCCACGAGGTCTTGGAAGAATCTCATTTATGGGGGGGATGCCTAGTTCAGATTTCGTTGACTGTATCAATTGGAATGAAGGCCTGTGTCTCTGGGGAAATGTACGATCTGACATGCATCTGCCCGGCAGGTTCGGTGTATGAACACAGTAACATGGAGGGCCCGGATAGCTCAGTCGGTACAGCATCAGACTTTTAATCTGATGGTCCAGGGTTCAAGTCCCTGTTCAGGTGTCTTTTTAATATTCACCTTCCTTCAGAAGCAAGTCTTTCTATAATTGCAATTTCTGTCACTTTCCATGACATGTTCACGTGTGGACAATACAATCCCATAGCCAAAACAGCTTAGTCTGAAAACTTTAGGATTTTTAATCTGAACCTCCAGGTTTAAACTCCCTGTTTGAAGACTGATTTAAGTCTGTCAATCACATAGCATCATCTGATATAGGAATTTGCAGTGTGCCATGCTTTTGTGAGAGACCACTGTCATCTAAAGCATCATCGGATTGGTCGTTGTTTAGCAACATTTGAACTGTAAAGCCACATTGGTACTTGTGCTGATTCATTGACTTCGCTGTGTAAAGGCAGCGATTGCACACATCAAAATTCTGACCACAACATGATTTGAACACGCAACCTTCTGATCTGGAGTCAGACGCGCTACCGTTGCGCCACGAGGTCTTTGAAGAATGTCATCTATGGGGGGGATGCCTAGTTCAGATTTCGTTGACTGTATCAATTGGAATGAAGGCCTGTGTCTCTGGGGAAATGTACGATCTGACATGCATCTGCCCGGCAGGTTAGGTGTATGAAAACAGTTACATGCAGAGCCCGGATAGCTCAGTCGGTAGAGCATCAGACTTTTAATCTGAGGGTCCAGGGTTCAAGTCCCTGTTCAGGCGTCCTTTTAATATTCACCTTCCTTCAGAAGCAAGTCTTTCTATAATTGCAATTTCTGTCACTTTCCATGACATGTTCACGTGTGGACAATACAATCCCATAGCCAAAACAGCTTAGTCTGAAAACTTTAGGATTTTTAATCTGAACCTCCAGGTTTAAACTCCCTGTTTGAAGACTGATTTAAGTCTGTCAATCACATAGCATCATCTGATAAAGGAATTTGCAGTGTGCCATGCTTTTGTGAGAGACGACTGTCATCTAAAGCATCATCGGATTGGTCGTTGTTTAGCAACATTTGAGCTGTAAAGCCACATTGGTACTTGTGCTGATTCATTGACTTCGTTGTGTAAAGGCAGCGATTGCACACATCAAAATTCTGACCACGACGTGAATTGAACACGCAACCTTCTGATCTGGAGTCAGACGCGCTACCGTTGCGCCACGAGGTCTTCAAAGAATCTCATTTATGGGGGGGATGCCTAGTTCAGATTTCGTTGACTGTATCAATTGGAATGAAGGCCTGTGTCTCTGGGGAAATGTACGATCTGACATTCATCTGCCCGGCAGGTTCGGTGTATGCAAACAGTTACATGCAGAGCCCGGTTAGCTCAGTCGGTAGAGCATCAGACTTTTAATCTGAGGGTCCAGGGTTCAAGTCCCTGTTCAGGTGTCCTTTTAATATTCACCTTCCTTCAGAAGCAAGTCTTTCTATAATTGCAATTTCTGTCACTTTCCATGACATGTTCACGTGTGGACAATACAATCCCATAGCCAAAACAGCTTAGTCTGAAAACTTTAGGATTTTTAATCTGAACCTCCAGGTTTAAACTCCCTGTTTGAAGACTGATTTAAGTCTGTCAATCACATAGCATCATCTGATAAAGGAATTTGCAGTGTGCCATGCTTTTGTGAGAGACGACTGTCATCTAAAGCATCATCGGATTGGTCGTTGTTTAGCAACATTTGAGCTGTAAAGCCACATTGGTACTTGTGCTGATTCATTGACTTCGTTGTGTAAAGGCAGCGATTGCACACATCAAAATTCTGACCACGACGTGAATTGAACACGCAACCTTCTGATCTGGAGTCAGACGCGCTACCGTTGCGCCACGAGGTCTTCAAAGAATCTCATTTATGGGGGGGATGCCTAGTTCAGATTTCGTTGACTGTATCAATTGGAATGAAGGCCTGTGTCTCTGGGGAAATGTACGATCTGACATTCATCTGCCCGGCAGGTTCGGTGTATGCAAACAGTTACATGCAGAGCCCGGTTAGCTCAGTCGGTAGAGCATCAGACTTTTAATCTGAGGGTCCAGGGTTCAAGTCCCTGTTCAGGTGTCCTTTTAATATTCACCTTCCTTCAGAAGCAAGTCTTTCTATAATTGCAATTTCTGTCACTTTCCATGACATGTTCACGTGTGGACAATACAATCCCATAGCCAAAACAGCTTAGTCTGAAAACTTTAGGATTTTTAATCTGAACCTCCAGGTTTAAACTCCCTGTTTGAAGACTGATTTATGTCTGTCAATCACATAGCATCATCTGATATAGGAATTTGCAGTGTGCCATGCTTTTGTGAGAGACGACTGTCATCTAAAGCATCATCGGATTGGTCGTTGTTTAGCAACATTTGAACTGTAAAGCCACATTGGTACTTGTGCTGATTCATTGACTTCGCTGTGTAAAGGCAGCGATTGCACACATCAAAATTCTCACCACGACGTGATTTGAACACGCAACCTTCTGATCTGGAGTCAGACGCGCTACCGTTGCGCCACGAGGTCTTGGAAGAATCTCATCTATGGGGGGGATGCCTAGTTCAGATTTCGTTGACTGTATCAATTGGAATGAAGGCCTGTGTCTCTGGGGAAATGTACGATCTGACATGCATCTGCCCGGCAGGTTAGGTGTATGAAAACAGTTACATGCAATGGCCGGATAGCTCAGTCGGTAGAGCATCAGACTTTTAATCTGAGGGTCCAGGGTTCAAGTCCCTGTTCAGGTGTCTTTTTAATATTCACCTTCCTTCAGAAGCAAGTCTTTCTATAATTGCAATTTCTGTCACTTTCCATGACATGTTCACGTGTGGACAATACAATCCCATAGCCAAAACAGCTTAGTCTGAAAACTTTAGGATTTTTAATCTGAACCTCCAGGTTTAAACTCCCTGTTTGAAGACTGATTTAAGTCTGTCAATCACATAGCATCATCTGATATAGGAATTTGCAGTGTGCCATGCTTTTGTGAGAGACGACTGTCATCTAAAGCATCATCGGATTGGTCGTTGTTTAGCAACATTTGAACTGTAAAGCCACATTGGTACTTGTGCTGATTCATTGACTTCGCTGTGTAAAGGCAGCGATTGCACACATCAAAATTCTGAAGACAACATGATTTGAACACGCAACCTTCTGATCTGGAGTCAGACGCGCTACCGTTGCGCCACGAGGTCTTGGAAGAATGTCATCTATGGGGGGGATGCCTAGTTCAGATTTCGTTGACTGTATCAATTGGAATGAAGGCCTGTGTCTCTGGGGAAATGTACGATCTGACATGCATCTGCCCGGCAGGTTAGGTGTATGAAAACAGTTACATGCAGAGCCCGGATAGCTCAGTCGGTAGAGCATCAGACTTTTAATCTGAGGGTCCAGGGTTCAAGTCCCTGTTCAGGCGTCCTTTTAATATTCACCTTCCTTCAGAAGCAAGTCTTTCTATAATTGCAATTTCTGTCACTTTCCATGACATGTTCACGTGTGGACAATACAATCCCATAGCCAAAACAGCTTAGTCTGAAAACTTTAGGATTTTTAATCTGAACCTCCAGGTTTAAACTCCCTGTTTGAAGACTGATTTAAGTCTGTCAATCACATAGCATCATCTGATATAGGAATTTGCAGTGTGCCATGCTTTTGTGAGAGACGACTGTCATCTAAAGCATCATCGGATTCGTCGTTGTTTAGCAACATTTGAGCTGTAAAGCCACATTGGTACTTGTGCTGATTCATTGACTTCGTTGTGTAAAGGCAGCGATTGCACACATCAAAATTCTGACCACGACGTGAATTGAACACGCAACCTTCTGATCTGGAGTCAGACGCGCTACCGTTGCGCCACGAGGTCTTCGAAGAATCTCATTTATGGGGGGGATGCCTAGTTCAGATTTCGTTGACTGTATCAATTGGAATGAAGGCCTGTGTCTCTGGGGAAATGTACGATCTGACATTCATCTGCCCGGCAGGTTCGGTGTATGAAAACAGTTACATGCAGAGCCCGGATAGCTCAGTCGGTAGAGCATCAGACTTTTAATCTGAGGGTCCAGGGTTCAAGTCCCTGTTCAGGTGTCTTTTTAATATTCACCTTCCTTCAGAAGCAAGTCTTTCTATAATTGCAATTTCTGTCACTTTCCATGACATGTTCACGTGTGGACAATACAATCCCATAGCCAAAACAGCTTAGTCTGAAAACTTTAGGATTTTTAATCTGAACCTCCAGGTTTAAACTCCCTGTTTGAAGACTGATTTATGTCTGTCAATCACATAGCATCATCTGATATAGGAATTTGCAGTGTGCCATGCTTTTGTGAGAGACGACTGTCATCTAAAGCATCATCGGATTGGTCGTTGTTTAGCAACATTTGAACTGTAAAGCCACATTGGTACTTGTGCTGATTCATTGACTTCGCTGTGTAAAGGCAGCGATTGCACACATCAAAATTCTCACCACGACGTGATTTGAACACGCAACCTTCTGATCTGGAGTCAGACGCGCTACCGTTGCGCCACGAGGTCTTGGAAGAATCTCATCTATGGGGGGGATGCCTAGTTCAGATTTCGTTGACTGTATCAATTGTAATGAAGGCCTGTGTCTCTGGGGAAATGTACGATCTGACATGCATCTGCCCGTCAGGTTCGGTGTATGAAAACAGTCAAATGCAGAGCCCGGATAGCTCAGTCGGTAGAGCATCAGACTTTTAATCTGAGGGTCTAGGGTTCAAGTCCCTGTTCAGGTGTCTTTTTAATATTCACCTTCCTTCAGAAGCAAGTCTTTCTATAATTGCAATTTCTGTCACTTTCCATGACATGTTCACTTGTGGACAATACAATCCCATAGCCAAAACAGCTTAGTCTGAAAACTTTAGGATTTTTAATCTGAACCTCCAGGTTTAAACTCCCTGTTTGAAGACTGATTTAAGTCTGTCAATCACATAGCATCATCTGATATAGGAATTTGCAGTGTGCCATGCTTTTGTGAGAGACGACTGTCATCTAAAGCATCATCGGATTGGTCGTTGTTTAGCAACATTTGAACTGTAAAGCCACATTGGTACTTGTGCTGATTCATTGACTTCGCTTTGTAAAGGCAGCGATTGCACACATCAAAATTCTGACCACAACGTGATTTGAACACGCAACCTTCTGATCTGGAGTCAGACGCGCTACCGTTGCGCCACGAGGTCTTGGAAGAATCTCATCTATGGGGGGGATGCCTAGTTCAGATTTCGTTGACTGTATCAATTGGAATGAAGGCCTGTGTCTCTGGGGAAATGTACGATCTGACATGCATCTGCCCGTCAGGTTCGGTGTATGAAAACAGTCACATGCATAGCCCGGATAGCTCAGTCGTTAGAGCATCAGACTTTAAATCTGAGGGTCTAGGGTTCAAGTCCCTGTTCAGGCGTCCTTTTAATATTCACCTTCCTTCAGAAGCAAGTCTTTCTATAATTGCAATTTCTGTCACTTTCCATGACATGTTCACGTGTGGACAATACAATCCCATAGCCAAAACAGCTTAGTCTGAAAACTTTAGGATTTTTAATCTGAACCTCCAGGTTTAAACTCCCTGTTTGAAGACTGATTTAAGTCTGTCAATCACATAGCATCATCTGATATAGGAATTTGCAGTGTGCCATGCTTTTGTGAGAGACGACTGTCATCTAAAGCATCATCGGATTGGTCGTTGTTTAGCAACATTTGAACCTTAAAGCCACATTGGTACTTGTGCTGATTCATTGACTTCGTTGTGTAAAGGCAGAGATTGCACACATCAAAATTCTGACCATGACGTGATTTGAACACGCAACCTTCTGATCTGGAGTCAAACGCGCTAACGTTGCGCCACGAGGTCTTGGAAGAATATCATTTATGGGGGGGATGCCTAGTTCAGATTTCGTTGACTGTATCAATTGGAATGAAGGCCTGTGTCTCTGGGGAAATGTACGATCTGACATGCATCTGCCCGTCAGGTTCGGTGTATGAAAACAGTCACATGCAGAGCCCGGATAGCTCAGTCGTTAGAGCATCAGACTTTTAATCTGAGGGTCTAGCGTTCAAGTCCCTGTTCAGGCGTCCTTTTAATATTCACCTTCCTTCAGAAGCAAGTCTTTCTATAATTGCAATTTCTGTCACTTTCCATGACATGTTCACGTGTGGACAATACAATCCCATAGCCAAAACAGCTTAGTCTGAAAACTTTAGGATTTTTAATCTGAACCTCCAGGTTTAAACTCCCTGTTTGAAGACTGATTTAAGTCTGTCAATCACATAGCATCATCTGATATAGGAATTTGCAGTGTGCCATGCTTTTGTGAGAGACGACTGTCATCTAAAGCATCATCGGATTGGTCGTTGTTTAGCAACATTTGAACTGTAAAGCCACATTGGTACTTGTGCTGATTCATTGACTTCGCTTTGTAAAGGCAGCGATTGCACACATCAAAATTCTCACCACGACGTGATTTGAACACGCAACCTTCTGATCTGGAGTCAGACGCGCTACCGTTGCGCCACGAGGTCTTGGAAGAATCTCATCTATGGGGGGGATGCCTAGTTCAGATTTCGTTGACTGTATCAATTGTAATGAAGGCCTGTGTCTCTGGGGAAATGTACGATCTGACATGCATCTGCCCGTCAGGTTCGGTGTATGAAAACAGTCAACTGCAGAGCCCGGATAGCTCAGTCGGTAGAGCATCAGACTTTTAATCTGAGGGTCTAGGGTTCAAGTCCCTGTTCAGGTGTCTTTTTAATATTCACCTTCCTTCAGAAGCAAGTCTTTCTATAATTGCAATTTCTGTCACTTTCCATGACATGTTCACGTGTGGACAATACAATCCCATAGCCAAAACAGCTTAGTCTGAAAACTTTAGGATTTTTAATCTGAACCTCCAGGTTTAAACTCCCTGTTTGAAGACTGATTTAAGTCTGTCAATCACATAGCATCATCTGATATAGGAATTTGCAGTGTGCCATGCTTTTGTGAGAGACGACTGTCATCTAAAGCATCATCGGATTGGTCGTTGTTTAGCAACATTTGAACTGTAAAGCCACATTGGTACTTGTGCTGATTCATTGACTTTGTTGTGTAAAGGCAGAGATTGCACACATCAAAATTCTGACCATGACGTGAATTGAACACGCAACCTTCTGATCTGGAGTCAAACGCGCTACCGTTGCGCCACGAGGTCTTGGAAGAATATCATTTATGGGGGGGATGCCTAGTTCAGATTTCGTTGACTGTATCAATTGGAATGAAGGCCTGTGTCTCTGGGGAAATGTACGATCTGACATGCATCTGCCCGTCAGGTTCGGTGTATGAAAACAGTTACATGCAGAGCCCGGATAGCTCAGTCGTTAGAGCATCAGACTTTTAATCTGAGGGTCTAGGGTTCAAGTCCCTGTTCAGGCGTCCTTTTAATATTCACCTTCCTTCAGAAGCAAGTCTTTCTATAATTGCAATTTCTGTCACTTTCCATGACATGTTCACGTGTGGACAATACAATCCCATAGCCAAAACAGCTTAGTCTGAAAACTTTAGGATTTTTAATCTGAACCTCCAGGTTTAAACTCCCTGTTTGAAGACTGATTTAAGTCTGTCAATCACATAGCATCATCTGATATAGGAATTTGCAGTGTGCCATGCTTTTGTGAGAGATGACTGTCATCTAAAGCATCATCGGATTGGTCGTTGTTTAGCAACATTTGAACTGTAAAGCCACATTGGTACTTGTGCTGATTCATTGACTTCGCTGTGTAAAGGCAGCGATTGCACACATCAAAATTCTGACCACAACGTGATTTGAACACGCAACCTTCTGATCTGAAGTCAGACGCGCTACCGTTGCGCCACGAGGTCTTGGAAGAAAGTCATCAATGGGGGGATGCCTAGTTCAGATTTCGTTGACTGTATCAATTGGAATGAAGGCCTGTGTCTCTGGGGAAATGTACGATCTGACATGCATCTGCCCAGCAGGTTAGGTGTATGAAAACAGTTACATGCAGAGCCCGGATAGCTCAGTCGGTAGAGCATCAGATTTTTAATCTGAGGGTCCAGGGTTCAAGTCCCTGTTCAGGCGTCCTTTTAATATTCACCTTCCTTCAGAAGCAAGTCTTTCTATAATTGCAATTTCTGTCACTTTCCATGACATGTTCACGTGTGGACAATACAATCCCATAGCCAAAACAGCTTAGTCTGAAAACTTTAGGATTTTTAATCTGAACCTCCAGGTTTAAACTCCCTGTTTGAAGACGGATTTAAGTCTGTCAATCACACAGCATCATCTGATATAGGAATTTGCAGTGTGCCATGCTTTTGTGAGAGACGACTGTCATCTAAAGCATCATCGGATTGGTCGTTGTTTAGCAACATTTGAACTGTAAAGCCACATTGGTACTTGTGCTGACTCATTGACTTCGCTGTGTAAAGGCAGCGATTGCACACATCAAAATTCTGACCACGACTTGATTTGAACACGCAACCTTCTGATCTAGAGTCAGACGCGCTACCGTTGCGCCACGAGGTCTTGGAAGAAAATCATCAATGGGGGGGATGCCTAGTTCAGATTTCGTTGACTGTATCAATTGGAATGAAGGCCTGTGTCTCTGGGGAAATGTACGATCTGACATGCATCTTCCCGGCAGGTTAGGTGTATGAAAACAGTTACATGCAGAGCCCGGATAGCTCAGTCGGTAGAGCATCAGATTTTAAATCTGAGGGTCCAGGGTTCAAGTCCCTGTTCAGGCGTCCTTTTAATATTCACCTTCCTTCAGAAGCAAGTCTTTCTATAATTGCAATTTCTGTCACTTTCCATGACATGTTCACGTGTGGACAATACAATCCCATAGCCAAAACAGCTTAGTCTGAAAACTTTAGGATTTTTAATCTGAACCTCCAGGTTTAAACTCCCTGTTTGAAGACGGATTTAAGTCTGTCAATCACACAGCATCATCTGATATAGGAATTTGCAGTGTGCCATGCTTTTGTGAGAGACGACTGTCATCTAAAGCATCATCGGATTGGTCGTTGTTTAGCAACATTTGAACTGTAAAGCCACATTGGTACTTGTGCTGATTCATTGACTTCGCTGTGTAAAGGCAGCGATTGCACACATCAAAATTCTGACCACGACGTGATTTGAACACGCAACCTTCTGATCTGGAGTCAGACGCGCTACCGTTGCGCCACGAGGTCTTGGAAGAAACTCATCTATGGGGGGGATGCCTAGTTCAGATTTCGTTTACTGTATCAATTGGAATGAAGGCCTGTGTCTCTGGGGAAATGTACGATCTGACATGCATCTTCCCGGCAGGTTAGGTGTATGAAAACAGTTACATGCAGAGCCCGGATAGCTCAGTCGGTAGAGCATCAGATTTTTAATCTGAGGGTCCAGGGTTCAAGTCCCTGTTCAGGCGTCCTTTTAATATTCACCTTCCTTCAGAAGCAAGTCTTTCTATAATTGCAATTTCTGTCACTTTCCATGACATGTTCACGTGTGGACAAAACAATCCCATAGCCAAAACAGCTTAGTCTGAAAACTTTAGGATTTTTAATCTGAACCTCCAGGTTTAAACTCCCTGTTTGAAGACGGATTTAAGTCTGTCAATCACAAAGCATCATCTGATATAGGAATTTGCAGTGTGCCATGCTTTTGTGAGAGACGACTGTCATCTAAAGCATCATCGGATTGGTCGTTGTTTAGCAACATTTGAACTGTAAAGCCACATTGGTACTTGTGCTGATTCATTGACTTCGCTGTGTAAAGGCAGCGATTGCACACATCAAAATTCTGACCACGACTTGATTTGAACACGCAACCTTCTGATCTAGAGTCAGACGCGCTACCGTTGCGCCACGAGGTCTTGGAAGAAAATCATCTATGGGGGGGATGCCTAGTTCAGATTTCGTTGACTGTATCAATTGGAATGAAGGCCTGTGTCTCTGGGGAAATGTACGATCTGACATGCATCTTCCCGGCAGGTTAGGTGTATGAAAACAGTTACATGCAGAGCCCGGATAGCTCAGTCGGTAGAGCATCAAATTTTAAATCTGAGGGTCCAGGGTTCAAGTCCCTGTTCAGGCGTCCTTTTAATATTCACCTTCCTTCAGAAGCAAGTCTTTCTATAATTGCAATTTCTGTCACTTTCCATGACATGTTCACGTGTGGACAATACAATCCCATAGCCAAAACAGCTTAGTCTGAAAACTTTAGGATTTTTAATCTGAACCTCCAGGTTTAAACTCCCTGTTTGAAGACGGATTTAAGTCTGTCAATCACAAAGCATCATCTGATATAGGAATTTGCAGTGTGCCATGCTTTTGTGAGAGACGACTGTCATCTAAAGCATCATCGGATTGGTCGTTGTTTAGCAACATTTGAACTGTAAAGCCACATTGGTACTTGTGCTGATTCATTGACTTCGCTGTGTAAAGGCAGCGATTGCACACATCAAAATTCTGACCACGACTTGATTTGAACACGCAACCTTCTGATCTAGAGTCAGACGCGCTACCGTTGCGCCACGAGGTCTTGGAAGAAAATCATCTATGGGGGGGATGCCTAGTTCAGATTTCGTTGACTGTATCAATTGGAATGAAGGCCTGTGTCTCTGGGGAAATGTACGATCTGACATGCATCTTCCCGGCAGGTTAGGTGTATGAAAACAGTTACATGCAGAGCCCGGATAGCTCAGTCGGTAGAGCATCAAATTTTAAATCTGAGGGTCCAGGGTTCAAGTCCCTGTTCAGGTGTCCTTTTAATATTCACCTTCCTTCAGAAGCAAGTCTTTCTATAATTGCAATTTCTGTCACTTTCCATGACATGTTCACGTGTGGACAATACAATCCCATAGCCAAAACAGCTTAGTCTGAAAACTTTAGGATTTTTAATCTGAACCTCCAGGTTTAAACTCCCTGTTTGAAGACGGATTTAAGTCTGTCAATCACAAAGCATCATCTGATATAGGAATTTGCAGTGTGCCATGCTTTTGTGAGAGACGACTGTCATCTAAAGCATCATCGGATTGGTCGTTGTTTAGCAACATTTGAACTGTAAAGCCACATTGGTACTTGTGCTGATTCATTGACTTCGCTGTGTAAAGGCAGCGATTGCACACATCAAAATTCTGACCACGACTTGATTTGAACACGCAACCTTCTGATCTAGAGTCAGACGCGCTACCGTTGCGCCACGAGGTCTTGGAAGAAAATCATCTATGGGGGGGATGCCTAGTTCAGATTTCGTTGACTGTATCAATTGGAATGAAGGCCTGTGTCTCTGGGGAAATGTACGATCTGACATGCATCTTCCCGGCAGGTTAGGTGTATGAAAACAGTTACATGCAGAGCCCGGATAGCTCAGTCGGTAGAGCATCAAATTTTAAATCTGAGGGTCCAGGGTTCAAGTCCCTGTTCAGGTGTCCTTTTAATATTCACCTTCCTTCAGAAGCAAGTCTTTCTATAATTGCAATTTCTGTCACTTTCCATGACATGTTCACGTGTGGACAATACAATCCCATAGCCAAAACAGCTTAGTCTGAAAACTTTAGGATTTTTAATCTGAACCTCCAGGTTTAAACTCCCTGTTTGAAGACTGATTTAAGTCTGTCAATCACATAGCATCATCTGATATAGGAATTTGCAGTGTGCCATGCTTTTGTGAGAGACGACTGTCATCTAAAGCATCATCGGATTGGTCGTTGTTTAGCAACATTTGAACTGTAAAGCCACATTGGTACTTGTGCTGATTCATTGACTTCGTTGTGTAAAGGCAGAGATTGCACACATCAAAATTCTGACCACGACGTGATTTGAACACGCAACCTTCTGATCTGGAGTCAGACGCGCTACCGTTGCGCCACGAGGTCTTGGAAGAAACTCATCTATGGGGGGGATGCCTAGTTCAGATTTCGTTTACTGTATCAATTGGAATGAAGGCCTGTGTCTCTGGGGAAATGTACGATCTGACATGCATCTTCCCGGCAGGTTAGGTGTATGAAAACAGTTACATGCAGAGCCCGGATAGCTCAGTCGGTAGAGCATCAGATTTTTAATCTGAGGGTCCAGGGTTCAAGTCCCTGTTCAGGCGTCCTTTTAATATTCACCTTCCTTCAGAAGCAAGTCTTTCTATAATTGCAATTTCTGTCACTTTCCATGACATGTTCACGTGTGGACAATACAATCCCATAGCCAAAACAGCTTAGTCTGAAAACTTTAGGATTTTTAATCTGAACCTCCAGGTTTAAACTCCCTGTTTGAAGACGGATTTAAGTCTGTCAATCACACAGCATCATCTGATATAGGAATTTGCAGTGTGCCATGCTTTTGTGAGAGACGACTGTCATCTAAAGCATCATCGGATTGGTCGTTGTTTAGCAACATTTGAACTGTAAAGCCACATTGGTACTTGTGCTGACTCATTGACTTCGCTGTGTAAAGGCAGCGATTGCACACATCAAAATTCTGACCACGACGTGATTTGAACACGCAACCTTCTGATCTGGAGTCAGACGCGCTACCGTTGCGCCACGAGGTCTTGGAAGAAACTCATCTATGGGGGGGATGCCTAGTTCAGATTTCGTTTACTGTATCAATTGGAATGAAGGCCTGTGTCTCTGGGGAAATGTACGATCTGACATGCATCTTCCCGGCAGGTTAGGTGTATGAAAACAGTTACATGCAGAGCCCGGATAGCTCAGTCGGTAGAGCATCAGATTTTAAATCTGAGGGTCCAGGGTTCAAGTCCCTGTTCAGGCGTCCTTTTAATATTCACCTTCCTTCAGAAGCAAGTCTTTCTATAATTGCAATTTCTGTCACTTTCCATGACATGTTCACGTGTGGACAATACAATCCCATAGCCAAAACAGCTTAGTCTGAAAACTTTAGGATTTTTAATCTGAACCTCCAGGTTTAAACTAACTGTTTGAAGACTGATTTAAGTCTGTCAATCACATAGCATCATCTGATATAGGAATTTGCAGTGTGCCATGCTTTTGTGAGAGACGACTGTCATCTAAAGCATCATCGGATTGGTCGTTGTTTAGCAACATTTGAACTGTAAAGCCACATTGGTACTTGTGCTGATTCATTGACTTCGTTGTGTAAAGGCAGAGATTGCACACATCAAAATTCTGACCACGACGTGATTTGAACACGCAACCTTCTGATCTGGAGTCAGACGCGCTACCGTTGCGCCACGAGGTCTTGGAAGAAACTCATCTATGGGGGGGATGCCTAGTTCAGATTTCGTTTACTGTATCAATTGGAATGAAGGCCTGTGTCTCTGGGGAAATGTACGATCTGACATGCATCTTCCCGGCAGGTTAGGTGTATGAAAACAGTTACATGCAGAGCCCGGATAGCTCATTCGGTAGAGCATCAGATTTTTAATCTGAGGGTCCAGGGTTCAAGTCCCTGTTCAGGCGTCCTTTTAATATTCACCTTCCTTCAGAAGCAAGTCTTTCTATAATTGCAATTTCTGTCACTTTCCATGACATGTTCACGTGTGGACAATACAATCCCATAGCCAAAACAGCTTAGTCTGAAAACTTTAGGATTTTTAATCTGAACCTCCAGGTTTAAACTCCCTGTTTGAAGACGGATTTAAGTCTGTCAATCACACAGCATCATCTGATATAGGAATTTGCAGTGTGCCATGCTTTTGTGAGAGACGACTGTCATCTAAAGCATAATCGGATTGGTCGTTGTTTAGCAACATTTGAACTGTAAAGCCACATTGGTACTTGTGCTGACTCATTGACTTCGCTGTGTAAAGGCAGCGATTGCACACATCAAAATTCTGACCACGACTTGATTTGAACACGCAACCTTCTGATCTAGAGTCAGACGCGCTACCGTTGCGCCACGAGGTCTTGGAAGAAAATCATCTATGGGGGGGATGCCTAGTTCAGATTTCGTTGACTGTATCAATTGGAATGAAGGCCTGTGTCTCTGGGGAAATGTACGATCTGACATGCATCTTCCCGGCAGGTTAGGTGTATGAAAACAGTTACATGCAGAGCCCGGATAGCTCAGTCGGTAGAGCATCAGATTTTAAATCTGATGGTCCAGGGTTCAAGTCCCTGTTCAGGCGTCCTTTTAATATTCACCTTCCTTCAGAAGCAAGTCTTTCTATAATTGCAATTTCTGTCACTTTCCATGACATGTTCACGTGTGGACAATACAATCCCATAGCCAAAACAGCTTAGTCTGAAAACTTTAGGATTTTTAATCTGAACCTCCAGGTTTAAACTAACTGTTTGAAGACTGATTTAAGTCTGTCAATCACATAGCATCATCTGATATAGGAATTTGCAGTGTGCCATGCTTTTGTGAGAGACGACTGTCATCTAAAGCATCATCGGATTGGTCGTTGTTTAGCAACATTTGAACTGTAAAGCCACATTGGTACTTGTGCTGATTCATTGACTTCGTTGTGTAAAGGCAGAGATTGCACACATCAAAATTCTGACCACGACGTGATTTGAACACGCAACCTTCTGATCTGGAGTCAGACGCGCTACCGTTGCGCCACGAGGTCTTGGAAGAAACTCATCTATGGGGGGGATGCCTAGTTCAGATTTCGTTTACTGTATCAATTGGAATGAAGGCCTGTGTCTCTGGGGAAATGTACGATCTGACATGCATCTTCCCGGCAGGTTAGGTGTATGAAAACAGTTACATGCAGAGCCCGGATAGCTCAGTCGGTAGAGCATCAGATTTTTAATCTGAGGGTCCAGGATTCAAGTCCCTGTTCAGGCGTCCTTTTAATATTCACCTTCCTTCAGAAGCAAGTCTTTCTATAATTGCAATTTCTGTCACTTTCCATGACATGTTCACGTGTGGACAATACAATCCCATAGCCAAAACAGCTTAGTCTGAAAACTTTAGGATTTTTAATCTGAACCTCCAGGTTTAAACTCCCTGTTTGAAGACGGATTTAAGTCTGTCAATCACACAGCATCATCTGATATAGGAATTTGCAGTGTGCCATGCTTTTGTGAGAGACGACTGTCATCTAAAGCATCATCGGATTGGTCGTTGTTTAGCAACATTTGAACTGTAAAGCCACATTGGTACTTGTGCTGACTCATTGACTTCGCTGTGTAAAGGCAGCGATTGCACACATCAAAATTCTGACCACGACTTGATTTGAACACGCAACCTTCTGATCTAGAGTCAGACGCGCTACCGTTGCGCCACGAGGTCTTGGAAGAAAATCATCTATGGGGGGGATGCCTAGTTCAGATTTCGTTGACTGTATCAATTGGAATGAAGGCCTGTGTCTCTGGGGAAATGTACGATCTGACATGCACTTTCCCGGCAGGTTAGGTGTATGAAAACAGTTACATGCAGAGCCCGGATAGCTCAGTCGGTAGAGCATCAGATTTTAAATCTGAGGGTCCAGGGTTCAAGTCCCTGTTCAGGAGTCCTTTTAATATTCACCTTCCTTCAGAAGCAAGTCTTTCTATAATTGCAATTTCTGTCACTTTCCATGACATGTTCACGTGTGGACAATACAATCCCATAGCCAAAACAGCTTAGTCTGAAAACTTTAGGATTTTTAATATGAACCTCCAGGTTTAAACTCCCTGTTTGACGACGGATTTAAGTCTGTCAATCACACAGCATCATCTGATATAGGAATTTGCAGCGTGCCATGCTTTTGTGAGAGACGACTGTCATCTAAAGCATCATCGGATTGGTCGTTGTTTAGCAACATTTGAACTGTAAAGCCACATTGGTACTTGTGCTGATTCATTGACTTCGCTGTGTAAAGGCAGCGATTGCACACATCAAAATTCTGACCACGACGTGATTTGAACACGCAACCTTCTGATCTGGAGTCAGACGCGCTACCGTTGCGCCACGAGGTCTTGGAAGAAACTCATCTATGGGGGGGATGCCTAGTTCAGATTTCGTTTACTGTATCAATTGGAATGAAGGCCTGTGTCTCTGGGGAAATGTACGATCTGACATGCATCTTCCCGGCAGGTTAGGTGTATGAAAACAGTTACATGCAGAGCCCGGATAGCTCAGTCGGTAGAGCATCAGATTTTTAATCTGAGGGTCCAGGGTTCAAGTCCCTGTTCAGGCGTCCTTTTAATATTCACCTTCCTTCAGAAGCAAGTCTTTCTATAATTGCAATTTCTGTCACTTTCCATGACATGTTCACGTGTGGACAATACAATCCCATAGCCAAAACAGCTTAGTCTGAAAACTTTAGGATTTTTAATCTGAACCTCCAGGTTTAAACTCCCTGTTTGAAGACGGATTTAAGTCTGTCAATCACAAAGCATCATCTGATATAGGAATTTGCAGTGTGCCATGCTTTTGTGAGAGACGACTGTCATCTAAAGCATCATCGGATTGGTCGTTGTTTAGCAACATTTGAACTGTAAAGCCACATTGGTACTTGTGCTGATTCATTGACTTCGCTGTGTAAAGGCAGCGATTGCACACATCAAAATTCTGACCACGACATGATTTGAACACGCAACCTTCTGATCTGGAGTCAGACGCGCTACCGTTGCGCCACAAGGTCTTGGAAGAAAATCATCTATGGGGGGGATGCCTAGTTCAGATTTCGTTGACTGTATCAATTGGAATGAAGGCCTGTGTCTCTGGGGAAATGTACGATCTGACATGCATCTTCCCGGCAGGTTAGGTGTATGAAAACAGTTACATGCAGAGCCCGGATAGCTCAGTCGGTAGAGCATCAGATTTTTAATCTGAGGGTCCAGGGTTCAAGTCCCTGTTCAGGCGTCCTTTTAATATTCACCTTCCTTCAGAAGCAAGTCTTTCTATAATTGCAAATTCTGTCACTTTCCATGACATGTTCACGTGTGGACAATACAATCCCATAGCCAAAACAGCTTAGTCTGAAAACTTTAGGATTTTTAATCTGAACCTCCAGGTTTAAACTCCCTGTTTGAAGACGGATTTAAGTCTGTCAATCACACAGCATCATCTGATATAGGAATTTGCAGTGTGCCATGCTTTTGTGAGAGACGACTGTCATCTAAAGCATCATCGGATTGGTCGTTGTTTAGCAACATTTGAACTGTAAAGCCACATTGGTACTTGTGCTGATTCATTGACTTCGCTGTGTAAAGGCAGCGATTGCACACATCAAAATTCTGACCACGACGTGATTTGAACACGCAACCTTCTGATCTGGAGTCAGACGCGCTACCGTTGCGCCACGAGGTCTTGGAAGAAACTCATCTATGGGGGGGATGCCTAGTTCAGATTTCGTTTACTGTATCAATTGGAATGAAGGCCTGTGTCTCTGGGGAAATGTACGATCTGACTTGCATCTTCCCGGCAGGTTAGGTGTATGAAAACAGTTACATGCAGAGCCCGGATAGCTCAGTCGGTAGAGCATCAGATTTTTAATCTGAGGGTCCAGTGTTCAAGTCCCTGTTCAGGCGTCCTTTTAATATTCACCTTCCTTCAGAAGCAAGTCTTTCTATAATTGCAATTTCTGTCACTTTCCATGACATGTTCACGTGTGGACAATACAATCCCATAGCCAAAACAGCTTAGTCTGAAGACTTTAGGATTTTTAATCTGAACCTCCAGGTTTAAACTCCCTGTTTGAAGACGGATTTAAGTCTGTCAATCACACAGCATCATCTGATATAGGAATTTGCAGTGTGCCATGCTTTTGTGAGAGACGACTGTCATCTAAAGCATCATCGGATTGGTCGTTGTTTAGCAACATTTGAACTGTAAAGCCACATTGGTACTTGTGCTGATTCATTGACTTCGCTGTGTAAAGGCAGCGATTGCACACATCAAAATTCTGACCACGACGTGATTTGAACACGCAACCTTCTGATCTGGAGTCAGACGCGCTACCGTTGCGCCACGAGAACTTGGAAGAAAGTCATCTATGGGGGGGATGCCTAGTTCAGATTTCGTTGACTGTATCAATTGGAATGAAGGCCTGTGTCTCTGGGGAAATGTACGATCTGACATGCATCTTCCCGGCAGGTTAGGTGTATGAAAACAGTTACATGCAGAGCCCGGATAGCTCAGTCGGTAGAGCATCAGATTTTAAATCTGAGGGTCCAGGGTTCAAGTCCCTGTTCAGGCGTCCTTTTAATATTCACCTTCCTTCAGAAGCAAGTCTTTCTATAATTGCAATTTCTGTCACTTTCCATGACATGTTCACGTGTGGACAATACAATCCCATAGCCAAAACAGCTTAGTCTGAGAACTTTAGGATTTTTAATCTGAACCTCCAGGTTTAAACTAACTGTTTGAAGACTGATTTAAGTCTGTCAATCACATAGCATCATCTGATATAGGAATTTGCAGTGTGCCATGCTTTTGTGAGAGACGACTGTCATCTAAAGCATCATCGGATTGGTCGTTGTTTAGCAACATTTGAACTGTAAAGCCACATTGGTACTTGTGCTGATTCATTGACTTCGTTGTGTAAAGGCAGAGATTGCACACATCAAAATTCTGACCACGACGTGATTTGAACACGCAACCTTCTGATCTGGAGTCAGACGCGCTACCGTTGCGCCACGAGGTCTTGGAAGAAACTCATCTATGGGGGGGATGCCTAGTTCAGATTTCGTTTACTGTATCAATTGGAATGAAGGCCTGCGTCTCTGGGGAAATGTACGATCTGACATGCATCTTCCCGGCAGGTTAGGTGTATGAAAACAGTTACATGCAGAGCCCGGATAGCTCAGTCGGTAGAGCATCAGATTTTTAATCTGAGGGTCCAGGGTTCAAGTCCCTGTTCAGGCGTCCTTTTAATATTCACCTTCCTTCAGAAGCAAGTCTTTCTATAATTGCAATTTCTGTCACTTTCCATGACATGTTCACGTGTGGACAATACAATCCCATAGCCAAAACAGCTTAGTCTGAAAACTTTAGGATTTTTAATCTGAACCTCCAGGTTTAAACTCCCTGTTTGAAGACGGATTTAAGTCTGTCAATCACACAGCATCATCTGATATAGGAATTTGCAGTGTGCCATGCTTTTGTGAGAGACGACTGTCATCTAAAGCATCATCGGATTGGTCGTTGTTTAGCAACATTTGAACTGTAAAGCCACATTGGTACTTGTGCTGACTCATTGACTTCGCTGTGTAAAGGCAGCGATTGCACACATCAAAATTCTGACCACGACTTGATTTGAACACGCAACCTTCTGATCTAGAGTCAGACGCGCTACCGTTGCGCCACGAGGTCTTGGAAGAAAATCATCTATGGGGGGGATGCCTAGTTCAGATTTCGTTGACTGTATCAATTGGAATGAAGGCCTGTGTCTCTGGGGAAATGTACGATCTGACATGCACTTTCCCGGCAGGTTAGGTGTATGAAAACAGTTACATGCAGAGCCCGGATAGCTCAGTCGGTAGAGCATCAGATTTTAAATCTGAGGGTCCAGGGTTCAAGTCCCTGTTCAGGAGTCCTTTTAATATTCACCTTCCTTCAGAAGCAAGTCTTTCTATAATTGCAATTTCTGTCACTTTCCATGACATGTTCACGTGTGGACAATACAATCCCATAGCCAAAACAGCTTAGTCTGAAAACTTTAGGATTTTTAATATGAACCTCCAGGTTTAAACTCCCTGTTTGACGACGGATTTAAGTCTGTCAATCACACAGCATCATCTGATATAGGAATTTGCAGCGTGCCATGCTTTTGTGAGAGACGACTGTCATCTAAAGCATCATCGGATTGGTCGTTGTTTAGCAACATTTGAACTGTAAAGCCACATTGGTACTTGTGCTGATTCATTGACTTCGCTGTGTAAAGGCAGCGATTGCACACATCAAAATTCTGACCACGACGTGATTTGAACACGCAACCTTCTGATCTGGAGTCAGACGCGCTACCGTTGCGCCACGAGGTCTTGGAAGAAACTCATCTATGGGGGGGATGCCTAGTTCAGATTTCGTTTACTGTATCAATTGGAATGAAGGCCTGTGTCTCTGGGGAAATGTACGATCTGACATGCATCTTCCCGGCAGGTTAGGTGTATGAAAACAGTTACATGCAGAGCCCGGATAGCTCAGTCGGTAGAGCATCAGATTTTTAATCTGAGGGTCCAGGGTTCAAGTCCCTGTTCAGGCGTCCTTTTAATATTCACCTTCCTTCAGAAGCAAGTCTTTCTATAATTGCAATTTCTGTCACTTTCCATGACATGTTCACGTGTGGACAATACAATCCCATAGCCAAAACAGCTTAGTCTGAAAACTTTAGGATTTTTAATCTGAACCTCCAGGTTTAAACTCCCTGTTTGAAGACGGATTTAAGTCTGTCAATCACAAAGCATCATCTGATATAGGAATTTGCAGTGTGCCATGCTTTTGTGAGAGACGACTGTCATCTAAAGCATCATCGGATTGGTCGTTGTTTAGCAACATTTGAACTGTAAAGCCACATTGGTACTTGTGCTGATTCATTGACTTCGCTGTGTAAAGGCAGCGATTGCACACATCAAAATTCTGACCACGACATGATTTGAACACGCAACCTTCTGATCTGGAGTCAGACGCGCTACCGTTGCGCCACAAGGTCTTGGAAGAAAATCATCTATGGGGGGGATGCCTAGTTCAGATTTCGTTGACTGTATCAATTGGAATGAAGGCCTGTGTCTCTGGGGAAATGTACGATCTGACATGCATCTTCCCGGCAGGTTAGGTGTATGAAAACAGTTACATGCAGAGCCCGGATAGCTCAGTCGGTAGAGCATCAGATTTTTAATCTGAGGGTCCAGGGTTCAAGTCCCTGTTCAGGCGTCCTTTTAATATTCACCTTCCTTCAGAAGCAAGTCTTTCTATAATTGCAAATTCTGTCACTTTCCATGACATGTTCACGTGTGGACAATACAATCCCATAGCCAAAACAGCTTAGTCTGAAAACTTTAGGATTTTTAATCTGAACCTCCAGGTTTAAACTCCCTGTTTGAAGACGGATTTAAGTCTGTCAATCACACAGCATCATCTGATATAGGAATTTGCAGTGTGCCATGCTTTTGTGAGAGACGACTGTCATCTAAAGCATCATCGGATTGGTCGTTGTTTAGCAACATTTGAACTGTAAAGCCACATTGGTACTTGTGCTGATTCATTGACTTCGCTGTGTAAAGGCAGCGATTGCACACATCAAAATTCTGACCACGACGTGATTTGAACACGCAACCTTCTGATCTGGAGTCAGACGCGCTACCGTTGCGCCACGAGGTCTTGGAAGAAACTCATCTATGGGGGGGATGCCTAGTTCAGATTTCGTTTACTGTATCAATTGGAATGAAGGCCTGTGTCTCTGGGGAAATGTACGATCTGACTTGCATCTTCCCGGCAGGTTAGGTGTATGAAAACAGTTACATGCAGAGCCCGGATAGCTCAGTCGGTAGAGCATCAGATTTTTAATCTGAGGGTCCAGTGTTCAAGTCCCTGTTCAGGCGTCCTTTTAATATTCACCTTCCTTCAGAAGCAAGTCTTTCTATAATTGCAATTTCTGTCACTTTCCATGACATGTTCACGTGTGGACAATACAATCCCATAGCCAAAACAGCTTAGTCTGAAGACTTTAGGATTTTTAATCTGAACCTCCAGGTTTAAACTCCCTGTTTGAAGACGGATTTAAGTCTGTCAATCACACAGCATCATCTGATATAGGAATTTGCAGTGTGCCATGCTTTTGTGAGAGACGACTGTCATCTAAAGCATCATCGGATTGGTCGTTGTTTAGCAACATTTGAACTGTAAAGCCACATTGGTACTTGTGCTGATTCATTGACTTCGCTGTGTAAAGGCAGCGATTGCACACATCAAAATTCTGACCACGACGTGATTTGAACACGCAACCTTCTGATCTGGAGTCAGACGCGCTACCGTTGCGCCACGAGAACTTGGAAGAAAGTCATCTATGGGGGGGATGCCTAGTTCAGATTTCGTTGACTGTATCAATTGGAATGAAGGCCTGTGTCTCTGGGGAAATGTACCATCTGACATGCATCTGCCCGGCAGGTTAGGTGTATGAAAACAGTGACATGCAGAGCCCGGTTAGCTCTGTCGGTAGAGCATCAGACTTTTAATCTGAGGGTCCATGGTTCAAGCCCCTGTTCAGGCGTACTTTTAATATTCACCTTCCTTCAGAAGCAAGTCTTTCTATAATTGCAATTTCTGTCACTTTCCATGACATGTTCACGTGTGGACAATACAATCCCATAGCCAAAACAGCTTAGTCTGAAAACTTTAGGATTTTTAATCTGAACCTCCAGGTTTAAACTCCCTGTTTGAAGACTGATTTAAGTCTGTCAATCACACAGCATCATCTGATATAGGAATTTGCAGTGTGCCATGCTTTTGTGAGAGACGACTGTCATCTAAAGCATCATCGGATTGGTCGTTGTTTAGCAACATTTGAACTGTAAAGCCACATTGGTACTTGTGCTGATTAATTGACTTCGCTGTGTAAAGACAGCGATTGCACACATCAAAATTCTGACCACGACGTGATTTGAACACGCAACCTTCTGATCTGGAGTCAGACGCGCTACCGTTGCGCCACGAGGTCTTGGAAGAAAGTCATCTATGGGGGGGATGCCTAGTTCAGATTTCGTTGACTGTATCAATTGGAATGAAGGCCTGTGTCTCTGGGGAAATGTACGATCTGACATGCAGCTGCCCGGCAGGTTAGGTGTATGAAAACAGTTACATGCAGAGCCCGGATAGCTCAGTCGGTAGAGCATCAGACTTTTAATCTGAGGGTCCATGGTTCAAGTCCCTGTTCAGGCGTCCTTTTAATATTCACCTTCCTTCAGAAGCAAGTCTTTCTATAATTGCAATTTCTGTCACTTTCCATGACATGTTCACGTGTGGACAATACAATCCCATAGCCAAAACAGCTTAGTCTGAAAACTTTAGGATTTTTAATCTGAACCTCCAGGTTTAAACTCCCTGTTTGAAGACTGATTTAAGTCTGTCAATCACACAGCATCATCTGATATAGGAATTTGCAGTGTGCCATGCTTTTGTGAGAGACGACTGTCATCTAAAGCATGATCGGATTGGTCGTTGTTTAGCAACATTTGAACTGTAAAGCCACATTGGTACTTGTGCTGATTCATTGACTTCGCTGTGTAAAGGCAGCGATTGCACACATCAAAATTCTGACCACGACGTGATTTGAACACGCAACATTCTGATCTGGAGTCAGACGCGCTACCGTTGCGCCACGAGGTCTTGGAAGAAAGTCATCTATGGGGGGGATGCCTAGTTCAGATTTCGTTGACTGTATCAATTGGAATGAAGGCCTGTGTCTCTGGGGAAATGTACGATCTGACATGCATCTGCCCGGCAGGTTAGGTGTATGAAAACAGTTACATGCAGAGCCCGGATTGCTCAGTCGGTAGAGCATCAGACTTTTAATCTGAGGGTCCAGGGTTCAAGTCCCTGTTCAGGCGTCCTTTTAATATTCACCTTCCTTCAGAAGCAAGTCTTTCTATAATTGCAATTTCTGTCACTTTCCATGACATGTTCACGTGTGGACAATACAATCCCATAGCCAAAACAGCTTAGTCTGAAAACTTTAGGATTTTTAATCTGAACCTCCAGGTTTAAACTCCCTGTTTGAAGACTGATTTAAATCTGTCAATCACATAGCATCATCTGATATAGGAATTTGCAGTGTGCCATGCTTTTGTGAGAGACGACTGTCATCTAAAGCATCATCGGATTGGTCGTTGTTTAGCAACATTTGAACTGTAAAGCCACATTGGTACTTGTGCTGATTCATTGACTTCGCTGTGTAAAGGCAGCGATTGCACACATCAAAATTCTGACCACGACGTGATTTGAACACGCAACCTTCTGATCTGGAGTCAGACGCGCTACCGTTGCGCCACGAACTCTTGGAATAAACTCATCTATGGGGGGGATGCCTAGTTCAGATTTCGTTGACTGTATCAATTGGAATGAAGGCCTGTGTCTCTGGGGAAATGTACGATCTGACATGCATCTGCCCGGCAGGTTAGGTGTATGAAAACAGTTACATGCAGAGCCCGGATAGCTCAGTCGGTAGAGAATCAGATTTTTAATCTGAGGGTCCGGGGTTCAAGTCCCTGTTCAGGCGTCCTTTTAATATTCACCTTCCTTCAGAAGCAAGTCTTTCTATAATTGCAATTTCTGTCACTTTCCATGACATGTTCACGTGTGGACAATACAATCCCATAGCCAAAACAGCTTAGTCTGAAAACTTTAGGATTTTTAATCTGAACCTCCAGGTTTAAACTCCCTGTTTGAAGACGGATTTAAGTCTGTCAATCACACAGCATCATCTGATATAGGAATTTGCAGTGTGCCATGCTTTTGTGAGAGACGACTGTCATCTAAAGCATCATCGGATTGGTCGTTGTTTAGCAACATTTGAACTGTAAAGCCACATTGGTACTTGTGCTGACTCATTGACTTCGCTGTGTAAAGGCAGCGATTGCACACATCAAAATTCTGACCACGACTTGATTTGAACACGCAACCTTCTGATCTAGAGTCAGACGCGCTACCGTTGCGCCACGAGGTCTTGGAAGAAAATCATCTATGGGGGGGATGCCTAGTTCAGATTTCGTTGACTGTATCAATTGGAATGAAGGCCTGTGTCTCTGGGGAAATGTACGATCTGACATGCACTTTCCCGGCAGGTTAGGTGTATGAAAACAGTTACATGCAGAGCCCGGATAGCTCAGTCGGTAGAGCATCAGATTTTAAATCTGAGGGTCCAGGGTTCAAGTCCCTGTTCAGGCGTCCTTTTAATATTCACCTTCCTTCAGAAGCAAGTCTTTCTATAATTGCAATTTCTGTCACTTTCCATGACATGTTCACGTGTGGACAATACAATCCCATAGCCAAAACAGCTTAGTCTGAAAACTTTAGGATTTTTAATCTGAACCTCCAGGTTTAAACTCCCTGTTTGAAGACGGATTTAAGTCTGTCAATCACACAGCATCATCTGATATAGGAATTTGCAGTGTGCCATGCTTTTGTGAGAGACGACTGTCATCTAAAGCATCATCGGATTGGTCGTTGTTTAGCAACATTTGAACTGTAAAGCCACATTGGTACTTGTGCTGATTCATTGACTTCGCTGTGTAAAGGCAGCGATTGCACACATCAAAATTCTGACCACGACGTGATTTGAACACGCAACCTTCTGATCTGGAGTCAGACGCGCTACCGTTGCGCCACGAGGTCTTGGAAGAAACTCATCTATGGGGGGGATGCCTAGTTCAGATTTCGTTTACTGTATCAATTGGAATGAAGGCCTGTGTCTCTGGGGAAATGTACGATCTGACATGCATCTTCCCGGCAGGTTAGGTGTATGAAAACAGTTACATGCAGAGCCCGGATAGCTCAGTCGGTAGAGCATCAAATTTTTAATCTGAGGGTCCAGGGTTCAAGTCCCTGTTCAGGCGTCCTTTTAATATTCACCTTCCTTCAGAAGCAAGTCTTTCTATAATTGCAATTTCTGTCACTTTCCATGACATGTTCACGTGTGGACAATACAATCCCATAGCCAAAACAGCTTAGTCTGAAAACTTTAGGATTTTTAATCTGAACCTCCAGGTTTAAACTCCCTGTTTGAAGACGGATTTAAGTCTGTCAATCACACAGCATCATCTGATATAGGAATTTGCAGTGTGCCATGCTTTTGTGAGAGACGACTGTCATCTAAAGCATCATCGGATTGGTCGTTGTTTAGCAACATTTGAACTGTAAAGCCACATTGGTACTTGTGCTGATTCATTGACTTCGCTGTGTAAAGGCAGCGATTGCACACATCAAAATTCTGACCACGACGTGATTTGAACACGCAACCTTCTGATCTGGAGTCAGACGCGCTACCGTTGCGCCACGAGGTCTTGGAAGAAACTCATCTATGGGGGGGATGCCTAGTTCAGATTTCGTTTACTGTATCAATTGGAATGAAGGCCTGTGTCTCTGGGGAAATGTACGATCTGACATGCATCTTCCCGGCAGGTTAGGTGTATGAAAACAGTTACATGCAGAGCCCGGATAGCTCAGTCGGTAGAGCATCAGATTTTTAATCTGAGGGTCCAGTGTTCAAGTCCCTGTTCAGGCGTCCTTTTAATATTCACCTTCCTTCAGAAGCAAGTCTTTCTATAATTGCAATTTCTGTCACTTTCCATGACATGTTCACGTGTGGACAATACAATCCCATAGCCAAAACAGCTTAGTCTGAAAACTTTAGGATTTTTAATCTGAACCTCCAGGTTTAAACTCCCTGTTTGAAGACGGATTTAAGTCTGTCAATCACACAGCATCATCTGATATAGGAATTTGCAGTGTGCCATGCTTTTGTGAGAGACGACTGTCATCTAAAGCATCATCGGATTGGTCGTTGTTTAGCAACATTTGAACTGTAAAGCCACATTGGTACTTGTGCTGATTCATTGACTTCGCTGTGTAAAGGCAGCGATTGCACACATCAAAATTCTGACCACGACGTGATTTGAACACGCAACCTTCTGATCTGGAGTCAGACGCGCTACCGTTGCGCCACGAGAACTTGGAAGAAAGTCATCTATGGGGGGGATGCCTAGTTCAGATTTCGTTGACTGTATCAATTGGAATGAAGGCCTGTGTCTCTGGGGAAATGAACCATCTGACATGCATCTGCCCGGCAGGTTAGGTGTATGAAAACAGTGACATGCAGAGCCCGGTTAGCTCTGTCGGTAGAGCATCAGACTTTTAATCTGAGGGTCCATGGTTCAAGTCCCTGTTCAGGCGTACTTTTAATATTCACCTTCCTTCAGAAGCAAGTCTTTCTATAATTGCAATTTCTGTCACTTTCCATGACATGTTCACGTGTGGACAATACAATCCCATAGCCAAAACAGCTTAGTCTGAAAACTTTAGGATTTTTAATCTGAACCTCCAGGTTTAAACTCCCTGTTTGAAGACTGATTTAAGTCTGTCAATCACACAGCATCATCTGATATAGGAATTTGCAGTGTGCCATGCTTTTGTGAGAGACGACTGTCATCTAAAGCATCATCGGATTGGTCGTTGTTTAGCAACATTTGAACTGTAAAGCCACATTGGTACTTGTGCTGATTAATTGACTTCGCTGTGTAAAGACAGCGATTGCACACATCAAAATTCTGACCACGACGTGATTTGAACACGCAACCTTCTGATCTGGAGTCAGACGCGCTACCGTTGCGCCACGAGGTCTTGGAAGAAAGTCATCTATGGGGGGGATGCCTAGTTCAGATTTCGTTGACTGTATCAATTGGAATGAAGGCCTGTGTCTCTGGGGAAATGTACGATCTGACATGCAGCTGCCCGGCAGGTTAGGTGTATGAAAACAGTTACATGCAGAGCCCGGATAGCTCAGTCGGTAGAGCATCAGACTTTTAATCTGAGGGTCCATGGTTCAAGTCCCTGTTCAGGCGTCCTTTTAATATTCACCTTCCTTCAGAAGCAAGTCTTTCTATAATTGCAATTTCTGTCACTTTCCATGACATGTTCACGTGTGGACAATACAATCCCATAGCCAAAACAGCTTAGTCTGAAAACTTTAGGATTTTTAATCTGAACCTCCAGGTTTAAACTCCCTGTTTGAAGACTGATTTAAGTCTGTCAATCACACAGCATCATCTGATATAGGAATTTGCAGTGTGCCATGCTTTTGTGAGAGACGACTGTCATCTAAAGCATGATCGGATTGGTCGTTGTTTAGCAACATTTGAACTGTAAAGCCACATTGGTACTTGTGCTGATTCATTGACTTCGCTGTGTAAAGGCAGCGATTGCACACATCAAAATTCTGACCACGACGTGATTTGAACACGCAACATTCTGATCTGGAGTCAGACGCGCTACCGTTGCGCCACGAGGTCTTGGAAGAAAGTCATCTATGGGGGGGATGCCTAGTTCAGATTTCGTTGACTGTATCAATTGGAATGAAGGCCTGTGTCTCTGGGGAAATGTACGATCTGACATGCATCTGCCCGGCAGGTTAGGTGTATGAAAACAGTTACATGCAGAGCCCGGATAGCTCAGTCGGTAGAGCATCAGACTTTTAAACTGAGGGTCCAGGGTTCAAGTCCCTGTTCAGGCGTCCTTTTAATATTCACCTTCCTTCAGAAGCAAGTCTTTCTATAATTGCAATTTCTGTCACTTTCCATGACATGTTCACGTGTGGACAATACAATCCCATAGCCAAAACAGCTTAGTCTTAAAACTTTAGGATTTTTAATCTGAACCTCCAGGTTTAAACTCCCTGTTTGAAGACTGATTTAAGTCTGTCAATCACATAGCATCATCTGATATAGGAATTTGCAGTGTGCCATGCTTTTGTGAGAGACGACTGTCATCTAAAGCATCATCGGATTGGTCGTTGTTTAGCAACATTTGAACTGTAAAGCCACATTGGTACTTGTGCTGATTCATTGACTTCGCTGTGTAAAGGCAGCGATTGCACACATCAAACTTCTGACCACGACGTGATTTGAACACGCAACCTTCATATCTGGAGTCAGACGCGCTACCGTTGCGCTACGAGGTCTTGGAAGAAAAACATCTATGGGGGGGATGCCTAGTTCAGATTTCGTTGACTGTATCAATTGGAATGAAGGCATGTGTCTCTGGGGAAATGTACGATCTAACATGCATCTGCCCGGCAGGTTAGGTGTATGAAAACAGTTACATGCAGAGCCCGGATAGCTCAGTCGGTAGAGCATCAGACTTTTAATCTGAGGGTCAAGGGTTCAAGTCCCTGTTCAGGCGTCCTTTTAATATTCACCTTCCTTCAGAAGCAAGTCTTTCTATAATTGCAATTTCTGTCACTTTCCATGACATGTTCACGTGTGGACAATACAATCCCATAGCCAAAACAGCTTAGTCTGAAAACTTTATGATTTTTAATCTGAACCTCCAGGTTTAAACTCCCTGTTTGAAGACTGATTTAAGTCTGTCAATCACACAGCATCATCTGATATAGGAATTTGCAGTGTGCCATGCTTTTGTGAGAGACGACTGTCATCTAAAGCATGATCGGATTGGTCGTAGTTTAGCAACATTTGAACTGTAAAGCCACATTGGTACTTGTGCTGATTCATTGACTTCGCTGTGTAAAGGCAGCGATTGCACACATCAAAATTCTGACCACGACGTGATTTGAACACGCAACATTCTGATCTGGAGTCAGACGCGCTACCGTTGCGCCACGAGGTCTTGGAAGAAAGTCATCTATGGGGGGGATGCCTAGTTCAGATTTCGTTGACTGTATCAATTGGAATGAAGGCCTGTGTCTCTGGGGAAATGTACGATCTGACATGCATCTGCCCGGCAGGTTAGGTGTATGAAAACAGTTACATGCAGAGCCCGGATAGCTCAGTCGGTAGAGCATCAGACTTTTAAACTGAGGGTCCAGGGTTCAAGTCCCTGTTCAGGCGTCCTTTTAATATTCACCTTCCTTCAGAAGCAAGTCTTTCTATAATTGCAATTTCTGTCACTTTCCATGACATGTTCACGTGTGGACAATACAATCCCATAGCCAAAACAGCTTAGTCTTAAAACTTTAGGATTTTTAATCTGAACCTCCAGGTTTAAACTCCCTGTTTGAAGACTGATTTAAGTCTGTCAATCACATAGCATCATCTGATATAGGAATTTGCAGTGTGCCATGCTTTTGTGAGAGACGACTGTCATCTAAAGCATCATCGGATTGGTCATTGTTTAGCAACATTTGAACTGTAAAGCCACATTGGTACTTGTGCTGATTCATTGACTTCGCTGTGTAAAGGCAGCTATTGCACACATCAAAATTCTGACCACGACGTGATTTGAACACGCAACCTTCTGATCTGGAGTCAGACGCGCTACCGTTGCGCCACGAGGTCTTGGAAGAAACTCATCTATGGGGGGGATGCCTAGTTCAGATTTCGTTTACTGTATCAATTGGAATGAAGGCCTGTGTCTCTGGGGAAATGTACGATCTGACATGCATCTTCCCGGCAGGTTAGGTGTATGAAAACAGTTACATGCAGAGCCCGGATAGCTCAGTCGGTAGAGCATCAGATTTTTAATCTGAGGGTCCAGGGTTCAAGTCCCTGTTCAGGCGTCCTTTTAATATTCACCTTCCTTCAGAAGCAAGTCTTTCTATAATTGCAATTTCTGTCACTTTCCATGACATGTTCACGTGTGGACAATACAATCCCATAGCCAAAACAGCTTAGTCTTAAAACTTTAGGATTTTTAATCTGAACCTCCAGGTTTAAACTCCCTGTTTGAAGACTGATTTAAGTCTGTCAATCACATAGCATCATCTGATATAGGAATTTGCAGTGTGCCATGCTTTTGTGAGAGACGACTGTCATCTAAAGCATCATCGGATTGGTCGTTGTTTAGCAACATTTGAACTGTAAAGCCACATTGGTACTTGTGCTGATTCATTGACTTCGCTGTGTAAAGGCAGCGATTGCACACATCAAACTTCTGACCACGACGTGATTTGAACACGCAACCTTCATATCTGGAGTCAGACGCGCTACCGTTGCGCTACGAGGTCTTGGAAGAAAAACATCTATGGGGGGGATGCCTAGTTCAGATTTCGTTGACTGTATCAATTGGAATGAAGGCATGTGTCTCTGGGGAAATGTACGATCTAACATGCATCTGCCCGGCAGGTTAGGTGTATGAAAACAGTTACATGCAGAGCCCGGATAGCTCAGTCGGTAGAGCATCAGACTTTTAATCTGAGGGTCAAGGGTTCAAGTCCCTGTTCAGGCGTCCTTTTAATATTCACCTTCCTTCAGAAGCAAGTCTTTCTATAATTGCAATTTCTGTCACTTTCCATGACATGTTCACGTGTGGACAATACAATCCCATAGCCAAAACAGCTTAGTCTGAAAACCTTAGGATTTTTAATCTGAACCTCCAGGTTTAAACTCCCTGTTTGAAGACTGATTTAAGTCTGTCAATCACACAGCATCATCTGATATAGGAATTTGCAGTGTGCCATGCTTTTGTGAGAGACGACTGTCATCTAAAGCATGATCGGATTGGTCGTTGTTTAGCAACATTTGAACTGTAAAGCCACATTGGTACTTGTGCTGATTCATTGACTTCACTGTGTAAAGGCAGCGATTGCACACATCAAAATTCTGACCACGACGATATTTGAACACGCAACCTTCTGATCTGGAGTCAGACGCGCTACCGTTGCGCCACGAGGTCTTGGAAGAAAGTCATCTATGGGGGGGATGCCTAGTTCAGATTTCGTTGACTGTATCAATTGGAATGAAGGCCTGTGTCTCTGGGGAAATGTTCGATCTGACATGCATCTGCCCGGCAGGTTAGGTGTATGAAAACAGTTACATGCAGAGCCCGGATAGCTCAGTCGGTAGAGCATCAGATTTTAAATCTGAGGGTCCAGGGTTCAAGTCCCTGTTCAGGCGTCCTTTTAATATTCACCTTCCTTCAGAAGCAAGTCTTTCTATAATTGCAATTTCTGTCACTTTCCATGACATGTTCACGTGTGGACAATACAATCCCATAGCCAAAACAGCTTAGTCTGAAAACTTTAGGATTTTTAATCTGAACCTCCAGGTTTAAACTCCCTGTTTGAAGACGGATTTAAGTCTGTCAATCACACAGCATCATCTGATATAGGAATTTGCAGTGTGCCATGCTTTTGTGAGAGACGACTGTCATCTAAAGCATCATCGGATTGGTCGTTGTTTAGCAACATTTGAACTGTAAAGCCACATTGGTACTTGTGCTGATTCATTGACTTCGCTGTGTAAAGGCAGCTATTGCACACATCAAAATTCTGACCACGACGTGATTTGAACACGCAACCTTCTGATCTGGAGTCAGACGCGCTACCGTTGCGCCACGAGGTCTTGGAAGAAACTCATCTATGGGGGGGATGCCTAGTTCAGATTTCGTTTACTGTATCAATTGGAATGAAGGCCTGTGTCTCTGGGGAAATGTACGATCTGACATGCATCTTCCCGGCAGGTTAGGTGTATGAAAACAGTTACATGCAGAGCCCGGATAGCTCAGTCGGTAGAGCATCAGATTTTTAATCTGAGGGTCCAGGGTTCAAGTCCCTGTTCAGGCGTCCTTTTAATATTCACCTTCCTTCAGAAGCAAGTCTTTCTATAATTGCAATTTCTGTCACTTTCCATGACATGTTCACGTGTGGACAATACAATCCCATAGCCAAAACAGCTTAGTCTTAAAACTTTAGGATTTTTAATCTGAACCTCCAGGTTTAAACTCCCTGTTTGAAGACTGATTTAAGTCTGTCAATCACATAGCATCATCTGATATAGGAATTTGCAGTGTGCCATGCTTTTGTGAGAGACGACTGTCATCTAAAGCATCATCGGATTGGTCGTTGTTTAGCAACATTTGAACTGTAAAGCCACATTGGTACTTGTGCTGATTCATTGACTTCGCTGTGTAAAGGCAGCGATTGCACACATCAAACTTCTGACCACGACGTGATTTGAACACGCAACCTTCATATCTGGAGTCAGACGCGCTACCGTTGCGCTACGAGGTCTTGGAAGAAAAACATCTATGGGGGGGATGCCTAGTTCAGATTTCGTTGACTGTATCAATTGGAATGAAGGCATGTGTCTCTGGGGAAATGTACGATCTAACATGCATCTGCCCGGCAGGTTAGGTGTATGAAAACAGTTACATGCAGAGCCCGGATAGCTCAGTCGGTAGAGCATCAGACTTTTAATCTGAGGGTCAAGGGTTCAAGTCCCTGTTCAGGCGTCCTTTTAATATTCACCTTCCTTCAGAAGCAAGTCTTTCTATAATTGCAATTTCTGTCACTTTCCATGACATGTTCACGTGTGGACAATACAATCCCATAGCCAAAACAGCTTAGTCTGAAAACCTTAGGATTTTTAATCTGAACCTCCAGGTTTAAACTCCCTGTTTGAAGACTGATTTAAGTCTGTCAATCACACAGCATCATCTGATATAGGAATTTGCAGTGTGCCATGCTTTTGTGAGAGACGACTGTCATCTAAAGCATGATCGGATTGGTCGTTGTTTAGCAACATTTGAACTGTAAAGCCACATTGGTACTTGTGCTGATTCATTGACTTCACTGTGTAAAGGCAGCGATTGCACACATCAAAATTCTGACCACGACGATATTTGAACACGCAACCTTCTGATCTGGAGTCAGACGCGCTACCGTTGCGCCACGAGGTCTTGGAAGAAAGTCATCTATGGGGGGGATGCCTAGTTCAGATTTCGTTGACTGTATCAATTGGAATGAAGGCCTGTGTCTCTGGGGAAATGTTCGATCTGACATGCATCTGCCCGGCAGGTTAGGTGTATGAAAACAGTTACATGCAGAGCCCGGATAGCTCAGTCGGTAGAGCATCAGATTTTAAATCTGAGGGTCCAGGGTTCAAGTCCCTGTTCAGGCGTCCTTTTAATATTCACCTTCCTTCAGAAGCAAGTCTTTCTATAATTGCAATTTCTGTCACTTTCCATGACATGTTCACGTGTGGACAATACAATCCCATAGCCAAAACAGCTTAGTCTGAAAACTTTAGGATTTTTAATCTGAACCTCCAGGTTTAAACTCCCTGTTTGAAGACGGATTTAAGTCTGTCAATCACACAGCATCATCTGATATAGGAATTTGCAGTGTGCCATGCTTTTGTGAGAGACGACTGTCATCTAAAGCATCATCGGATTGGTCGTTGTTTAGCAACATTTGAACTGTAAAGCCACATTGGTACTTGTGCTGATTCATTGACTTCGCTGTGTAAAGGCAGCGATTGCACACATCAAAATTCTGACCACGATTTGATTTGAACACGCAACCTTCTGATCTAGAGTCAGACGCGCTACCGTTGCGCCACGAGGTCTTGGAAGAAAATCATCTATGGGGGGGATGCCTAGTTCAGATTTCGTTGACTGTATCAATTGGAATGAAGGCCTGTGTCTCTGGGGAAATGTACGATCTGACATGCATCTTCCCGGCAGGTTAGGTGTATGAAAACAGTTACATGCAGAGCCCGGATAGCTCAGTCGGTAGAGCATCAGATTTTAAATCTGAGGGTCCAGGGTTCAAGTCCCTGTTCAGGCGTCCTTTTAATATTCACCTTCCTTCAGAAGCAAGTCTTTCTATAATTGCAATTTCTGTCACTTTCCATGACATGTTCACGTGTGGACAATACAATCCCATAGCCAAAACAGCTTAGTCTGAAAACTTTAGGATTTTTAATCTGAACCTCCAGGTTTAAACTCCCTGTTTGAAGACTGATTTAAGTCTGTCAATCACATAGCATCATCTGATATAGGAATTTGCAGTGTGCCATGCTTTTGTGAGAGACGACTGTCATCTAAAGCATCATCGGATTGGTCGTTGTTTAGCAACATTTGAACTGTAAAGCCACATTGGTACTTGTGCTGATTCATTGACTTCGTTGTGTAAAGGCAGAGATTGCACACATCAAAATTCTGACCACGACGTGATTTGAACACGCAACCTTCTGATCTGGAGTCAGACGCGCTACCGTTGCGCCACGAGGTCTTGGAAGAAACTCATCTATGGGGGGGATGCCTAGTTCAGATTTCGTTTACTGTATCAATTGGAATGAAGGCCTGTGTCTCTGGGGAAATGTACGATCTGACATGCATCTTCCCGGCAGGTTAGGTGTATGAAAACAGTTACATGCAGAGCCCGGATAGCTCAGTCGGTAGAGCATCAGATTTTTAATCTGAGGGTCCAGGGTTCAAGTCCCTGTTCAGGCTTCCTTTTAATATTCACCTTCCTTCAGAAGCAAGTCTTTCTATAATTGCAATTTCTGTCACTTTCCATGACATGTTCACGTGTGGACAATACAATCCCATAGCCAAAACAGCTTAGTCTGAAAACTTTAGGATTTTTAATCTGAACCTCCAGGTTTAAACTCCCTGTTTGAAGACGGATTTAAGTCTGTCAATCACACAGCATCATCTGATATAGGAATTTGCAGTGTGCCATGCTTTTGTGAGAGACGACTGTCATCTAAAGCATCATCGGATTGGTCGTTGTTTAGCAACATTTGAACTGTAAAGCCACATTGGTACTTGTGCTGACTCATTGACTTCGCTGTGTAAAGGCAGCGATTGCACACGTCAAAATTCTGACCACGACTTGATTTGAACACGCAACCTTCTGATCTAGAGTCAGACGCGCTACCGTTGCGCCACGAGGTCTTGGAAGAGAATCATCTATGGGGGGGATGCCTAGTTCAGATTTCGTTGACTGTATCAATTGGAATGAAGGCCTGTGTCTCTGGGGAAATGTACGATCTGACATGCACTTTCCCGGCAGGTTAGGTGTATGAAAACAGTTACATGCAGAGCCCGGATAGCTCAGTCGGTAGAGCATCAGATTTTAAATCTGAGGGTCCAGGGTTCAAGTCCCTGTTCAGGCGTCCATTTAATATTCACCTTCCTTCAGAAGCAAGTCTTTCTATAATTGCAATTTCTGTCACTTTCCATGACATGTTCACGTGTGGACAATACAATCCCATAGCCAAAACAGCTTAGTCTGAAAACTTTAGGATTTTTAATCTGAACCTCCAGGTTTAAACTCCCTGTTTGAAGACGGATTTAAGTCTGTCAATCACAAAGCATCATCTGATATAGGAATTTGCAGTGTGCCATGCTTTTGTGAGAGACGACTGTCATCTAAAGCATCATCGGATTGGTCGTTGTTTAGCAACATTTGAACTGTAAAGCCACATTGGTACTTGTGCTGATTCATTGACTTCGCTGTGTAAAGGCAGCGATTGCACACATCAAAATTCTGACCACGACGTGATTTGAACACGCAACCTTCTGATCTGGAGTCAGACGCGCTACCGTTGCGCCACGAGGTCTTGGAAGAAACTCATCTATGGGGGGGATGCCTAGTTCAGATTTCGTTTACTGTATCAATTGGAATGAAGGCCTGTGTCTCTGGGGAAATGTACGATCTGACATGCATCTTCCCGGCAGGTTAGGTGTATGAAAACAGTTACATGCAGAGCCCGGATAGCTCAGTCGGTAGAGCATCAGATTTTTAATCTGAGGGTCCAGGGTTCAAGTCCCTGTTCAGGCGTCCTTTTAATATTCACCTTCCTTCAGAAGCAAGTCTTTCTATAATTGCAATTTCTGTCACTTTCCATGACATGTTCACGTGTGGACAATACAATCCCATAGCCAAAACAGCTTAGTCTGAAAACTTTTGGATTTTTAATCTGAACCTCCAGGTTTAAACTCCCTGTTTGAAGACGGATTTAAGTCTGTCAATCACAAAGCATCATCTGATCTAGGAATTTGCAGTGTGCCATGCTTTTGTGAGAGACGACTGTCATCTAAAGCATCATCGGATTGGTCGTTGTTTAGCAACATTTGAACTGTAAAGCCACATTGGTACTTGTGCTGATTCATTGACTTCGCTGTGTAAAGGCAGCGATTGCACACATCAAAATTCTGACCACGACATGATTTGAACACGCAACCTTCTGATCTGGAGTCAGACGCGCTACCGTTGCGCCACAAGGTCTTGGAAGAAAATCATCTATGGGGGGGATGCCTAGTTCAGATTTCGTTGACTGTATCAATTGGAATGAAGGCCTGTGTCTCTGGGGAAATGTACGATCTGACATGCATCTTCCCGGCAGGTTAGGTGTATGAAAACAGTTACATGCAGAGCCCGGATAGCTCAGTCGGTAGAGCATCAGATTTTTAATCTGAGGGTCCAGGGTTCAAGTCCCTGTTCAGGCGTCCTTTTAATATTCACCTTCCTTCAGAAGCAAGTCTTTCTATAATTGCAAATTCTGTCACTTTCCATGACATGTTCACGTGTGGACAATACAATCCCATAGCCAAAACAGCTTAGTCTGAAAACTTTAGGATTTTTAATCTGAACCTCCAGGTTTAAACTCCCTGTTTGAAGACGGATTTAAGTCTGTCAATCACACAGCATCATCTGATATAGGAATTTGCAGTGTGCCATGCTTTTGTGAGAGACGACTGTCATCTAAAGCATCATCGGATTGGTCGTTGTTTAGCAACATTTGAACTGTAAAGCCACATTGGTACTTGTGCTGATTCATTGACTTCGCTGTGTAAAGGCAGCGATTGCACACATCAAAATTCTGACCACGACGTGATTTGAACACGCAACCTTCTGATCTGGAGTCAGACGCGCTACCGTTGCGCCACGAGGTCTTGGAAGAAACTCATCTATGGGGGGGATGCCTAGTTCAGATTTCGTTTACTGTATCAATTGGAATGAAGGCCTGTGTCTCTGGGGAAATGTACGATCTGACATGCATCTTCCCGGCAGGTTAGGTGTATGAAAACAGTTACATGCAGAGCCCGGATAGCTCAGTCGGTAGAGCATCAGATTTTTAATCTGAGGGTCCAGTGTTCAAGTCCCTGTTCAGGCGTCCTTTTAATATTCACCTTCCTTCAGAAGCAAGTCTTTCTATAATTGCAATTTCTGTCACTTTCCATGACATGTTCACGTGTGGACAATACAATCCCATAGCCAAAACAGCTTAGTCTGAAAACTTTAGGATATTTAATCTGAACCTCCAGGTTTAAACTCCCTGTTTGAAGACGGATTTAAATCTGTCAATCACACAGCATCATCTGATATAGGAATTTGCAGTGTGCCATGCTTTTGTGAGAGACGACTGTCATCTAAAGCATCATCGGATTGGTCGTTGTTTAGCAACATTTGAACTGTAAAGCCACATTGGTACTTGTGCTGATTCATTGACTTCGCTGTGTAAAGGCAGCGATTCCACACATCAAAATTCTGACCACGACGTGATTTGAACACGCAACCTTCTGATCTGGAGTCAGACGCGCTACCGTTGCGCCACAAGAACTTGGAAGAAAGTCATCTATGGGGGGGATGCCTAGTTCAGATTTCGTTGACTGTATCAATTGGAATGAAGGCCTGTGTCTCTGGGGAAATGTACCATCTGACATGCATCTGCCCGGCAGGTTAGGTGTATGAAAACAGTGACATGCAGAGCCCGGTTAGCTCTGTCGGTAGAGCATCAGACTTTTAATCTGAGGGTCCATGGTTCAAGTCCCTGTTCAGGCGTACTTTTAATATTCACCTTCCTTCAGAAGCAAGTCTTTCTATAATTGCAATTTCTGTCACTTTCCATGACATGTTCACGTGTGGACAATACAATCCCATAGCCAAAACAGCTTAGTCTGAAAACTTTAGGATTTTTAATCTGAACCTCCAGGTTTAAACTCCCTGTTTGAAGACTGATTTAAGTCTGTCAATCACACAGCATCATCTGATATAGGAATTTGCAGTGTGCCATGCTTTTGTGAGAGACGACTGTCATCTAAAGCATCATCGGATTGGTCGTTGTTTAGCAACATTTGAACTGTAAAGCCACATTGGTACTTGTGCTGATTAATTGACTTCGCTGTGTAAAGACAGCGATTGCACACATCAAAATTCTGACCATGACGTGATTTGAACACGCAACCTTCTGATCTGGAGTCAGACGCGCTACCGTTGCGCCACGAGGTCTTGGAAGAAAGTCATCTATGGGGGGGATACCTAGTTCAGATTTCGTTGACTGTATCAATTGGAATGAAGGCCTGTGTCTCTGGGGAAATGTACGATCTGACATGCAGCTGCCCGGCAGGTTAGGTGTATGAAAACAGTTACATGCAGAGCCCGGATAGCTCAGTCGGTAGAGCATCAGACTTTTAATCTGAGGGTCCATGGTTCAAGTCCCTGTTCAGGCGTACTTTTAATATTCACCTTCCTTCAGAAGCAAGTCTTTCTATAATTGCAATTTCTGTCACTTTCCATGACATGTTCACGTGTGGACAATACAATCCCATAGCCAAAACAGCTTAGTCTGAAAACTTTAGGATTTTTAATCTGAACCTCCAGGTTTAAACTCCCTGTTTGAAGACTGATTTAAGTCTGTCAATCACACAGCATCATCTGATATAGGAATTTGCAGTGTGCCATGCTTTTGTGAGAGACGACTGTCATCTAAAGCATGATCGGATTGGTCGTTGTTTAGCAACATTTGAACTGTAAAGCCACATTGGTACTTGTGCTGATTCATTGACTTCGCTGTGTAAAGGCAGCGATTGCACACATCAAAATTCTGACCACGACGTGATTTGAACACGCAACATTCTGATCTGGAGTCAGACGCGCTACCGTTGCGCCACGAGGTCTTGGAAGAAAGTCATCTATGGGGGGGATGCCTAGTTCAGATTTCGTTGACTGTATCAATTGGAATGAAGGCCTGTGTCTCTGGGGAAATGTACGATCTGACATGCATCTGCCCGGCAGGTTAGGTGTATGAAAACAGTTACATGCAGAGCCCGGATAGCTCAGTCGGTAGAGCATCAGACTTTTAATCTGAGGGTCCAGGGTTCAAGTCCCTGTTCAGGCGTCCTTTTAATATTCACCTTCCTTCAGAAGCAAGTCTTTCTATAATTGCAATTTCTGTCACTTTCCATGACATGTTCACGTGTGGATAATACAATCCCATAGCCAAAACAGCTTAGTCTGAAAACTTTAGGATTTTTAATCTGAACCTCCAGGTTTAAACTCCCTGTTTGAAGACTGATTTAAATCTGTCAATCACATAGCATCATCTGATATAGGAATTTGCAGTGTGCCATGCTTTTGTGAGAGACGACTGTCATCTAAAGCATGATCGGATTGGTCGTTGTTTAGCAACATTTGAACTGTAAAGCCACATTGGTACTTGTGCTGATTCATTGACTTCGCTGTGTAAAGGCAGCGATTGCACACATCAAAATTCTGACCACGACGTGATTTGAACACGCAACATTCTGATCTGGAGTCAGACGCGCTACCGTTGCGCCACGAGGTCTTGGAAGAAAGTCATCTATGGGGGGGATGCCTAGTTCAGATTTCGTTGACTGTATCAATTGGAATGAAGGCCTGTGTCTCTGGGGAAATGTACGATCTGACATGCATCTGCCCGGCAGGTTAGGTGTATGAAAACAGTTACATGCAGAGCCCGGATAGCTCAGTCGGTAGAGCATCAGACTTTTAATCTGAGGGTCCAGGGTTCAAGTCCCTGTTCAGGCGTCCTTTTAATATTCACCTTCCTTCAGAAGCAAGTCTTTCTATAATTGCAATTTCTGTCACTTTCCATGACATGTTCACGTGTGGATAATACAATCCCATAGCCAAAACAGCTTAGTCTGAAAACTTTAGGATTTTTAATCTGAACCTCCAGGTTTAAACTCCCTGTTTGAAGACTGATTTAAATCTGTCAATCACATAGCATCATCTGATATAGGAATTTGCAGTGTGCCATGCTTTTGTGAGAGACGACTGTCATCTAAAGCATCATCGGATTGGTCGTTGTTTAGCAACATTTGAACTGTAAAGCCACATTGGTACTTGTGCTGATTCATTGACTTCGCTGTGTAAAGGCAGCGATTGCACACATCAAAATCTGACCACGACGTGATTTGAACAAGCAACCTTCTGATCTGGAGTCAGACGCGCTACCGTTGCGCCACGAGGTCTTGGAATAAACTCATCTATGGGGGGGATGCCTAGTTCAGATTTCGTTGACTGTATCAATTGGAATGAAGGCCTGTGTCTCTGGGGAAATGTACGATCTGACATGCATCTGCCCGGCAGGTTAGGTGTATGAAAACAGTTACATGCAGAGCCCGGATAGCTCAGTCGGTAGAGCATCAGACTTTTAATCTGAGGGTCCAGGGTTCAAGTCCCTGTTCAGGCGTCCTTTTAATATTCACCTTCCTTCAGAAGCAAGTCTTTCTATAATTGCAATTTCTGTCACTTTCCATGACATGTTCACGTGTGGACAATACAATCCCATAGCCAAAACAGCTTAGTCTGAAAACTTTAGGATTTTTAATCTGAACCTCCAGGTTTAAACTCCCTGTTTGAAGACTGATTTAAGTCTGTCAATCACATAGCATCATCTGATATAGGAATTTGCAGTGTGCCATGCTTTTGTGAGAGACGACTGTCATCTAAAGCATAATCGGATTGGTCGTTGTTTAGCAACATTTGAACTGTAAAGCCACATTGGTACTTGTGCTGATTCATTGACTTCGCTGTGTAAAGGCAGCGATTGCACACATCAAACTTCTGACCACGACGTGATTTGAACACGCAACCTTCATATCTGGAGTCAGACGCGCTACCGTTGCGCTACGAGGTCTTGGAAGAAAAACATCTATGGGGGGGATGCCTAGTTCAGATTTCGTTGACTGTATCAATTGGAATGAAGGCATGTGTCTCTGGGGAAATGTACGATCTGACATGCATCTGCCCGGCAGGTTAGGTGTATGAAAACAGTTACATGCAGAGCCCGGTTAGCTCAGTCGGTAGAGCATCAGACTTTTAATCTGAGGGTCAAGGGTTCAAGTCCCTGTTCAGGCGTCCTTTTAATATTCACCTTCCTTCAGAAGCAAGTCTTTCTATAATTGCAATTTCTGTCACTTTCCATGACATGTTCACGTGTGGACAATACAATCCCATAGCCAAAACAGCTTAGTCTGAAAACCTTAGGATTTTTAATCAGAACCTCCAGGTTTAAACTCCCTGTTTGAAGACTGATTTAAGTCTGTCAATCACACAGCATCATCTGATATAGGAATTTGCAGTGTGCCATGCTTTTGTGAGAGACGACTGTCATCTAAAGCATGATCGGATTGGTCGTTGTTTAGCAACATTTGAACTGTAAAGCCACATTGGTACTTGTGCTGATTCATTGACTTCACTGTGTAAAGGCAGCGATTGCACACATCAAAATTCTGACCACGACGATATTTGAACACGCAACCTTCTGATCTGGAGTCAGACGCGCTACCGTTGCGCCACGAGGTCTTGGAAGAAAGTCATCTATGGGGGGGATGCCTAGTTCAGATTTCGTTGACTGTATCAATTGGAATGAAGGCCTGTGTCTCTGGGGAAATGTTCGATCTGACATGCATCTGCCCGGCAGGTTAGGTGTATGAAAACAGTTACATGCGGAGCCCGGATAGCTCAGTCGGTAGAGCATCAGACTTTTAATCTGAGGGTCCATGGTTCAAGTCCCTGTTCAGGCGTACTTTTAATATTCACCTTCCTTCAGAAGCAAGTCTTTCTATAATTGCAATTTCTGTCACTTTCCATGACATGTTCACGTGTGGAAAATACAATCCCACAGCCAAAAGAGCTTAGTCTGAAAACTTTAGTATTTTTTATTTGAATTTCCAGGTTTAAACTCCCTGTTTGAAGACTGATTTAAGTCTGTCAATCACACAGCATCATCTGATATAGGAATTTGCAGTGTGCCATGCTTTTGTGAGAGACGACTGTCATCTAAAGCATCATCGGATTGGTCGTTGTTTAGCAACATTTGAACTGTAAAGCCACATTGGTACTTGTGCTGATTCATTGACTTCGCTGTGTAAAGGCAGCGATTGCACACATCAAAATTCTGACCACGACGTGATTTGAACACGCAACCTTCTGAGCTGGAGTTAGACGCGCTACCGTTGCACCACGAGGTCTTGGAAGAAACTCATCTATGGGGGGGATGCCTAGTTCAGATTTCGTTGACTGTATCAATTGGAATGAAGGCCTGTGTCTCTGGGGAAATATACGATCTGACATGCATCTGCCCGGCAGGTTAGGTGTATGAAAACAGTTACATGCAGAGCCCGGATAGCTCACTCGGTAGAGCATCAGACTTTTAACCTGAGGGTCCAGGGTTCAAGTCCCTGTTCAGGTGTCCTGTTAATATTCACCTTCCTTCAGAAGCAAGTCTTTCTATAATTGCAATTTCTGTCACTTTCCATGACATGTTCACGTGTGGACAATACAATCCCATAGCCAAAACAGCTTAGTCTGAAAACTTTAGGATTTTTAATCAGAACCTCCAGGTTTAAACTCCCTGTTTGAAGACTGATTTAAGTCTGTCAATCACACAGCATCATCTGATATAGGAATTTGCAGTGTGCCATGCTTTTGTGAGAGACGACTGTCATCTAAAGCATGATCGGATTGGTCGTTGTTTAGCAACATTTGAACTGTAAAGCCACATTGGTACTTGTGCTGATTCATTGACTTCACTGTGTAAAGGCAGCGATTGCACACATCAAAATTCTGACCACGACGATATTTGAACACGCAACCTTCTGATCTGGAGTCAGACGCGCTACCGTTGCGCCACGAGGTCTTGGAAGAAAGTCATCTATGGGGGGGATGCCTAGTTCAGATTTCGTTGACTGTATCAATTGGAATGAATGCCTGTGTCTCTGGGGAAGTGTTCGATCTGACATGCATCTGCCCGGCAGGTTAGGTGTATGAAAACAGTTACATGCGGAGCCCGGATAGCTCAGTCGGTAGAGCATCAGACTTTTAATCTGAGGGTCCAGGGTTCAAGTCCCTGTTCAGGCGTCCTTTTAATATTCACCTTCCTTCAGAAGCAAGTCTTTCTATAATTGCAATTTCTGTCACTTTCCATGACATGTTCACGTGTGGACAATACAATCCCATAGCCAAAACAGCTTAGTCTGAAAACTTTAGGATTTTTAATCTGAACCTCCAGGTTTAAACTCCCTGTTTGAAGACTGATTTAAATCTGTCAATCACATAGCATCATCTGATATAGGAATTTGCAGTGTGCCATGCTTTTGTGAGAGACGACTGTCATCTAAAGCATCATCGGATTGGTCGTTGTTTAGCAACATTTGAACTGTAAAGCCACATTGGTACTTGTGCTGATTCATTGACTTCGCTGTGTAAAGGCAGCGATTGCACACATCAAAATTCTGACCACGACGTGATTTGAACACGCAACCTTCTGATCTGGAGTCAGACGCGCTACCGTTGCGCCACGAGGTCTTGGAATAAACTCATCTATGGGGGGGATGCCTAGTTCAGATTTCGTTGACTGTATCAATTGGAATGAAGGCCTGTGTCTCTGGGGAAATGTACGATCTGACATGCATCTGCCCGGCAGGTTAGGTGTATGAAAACAGTTACATGCAGAGCCCGGATAGCTCAGTCGGTAGAGCATCAGACTTTTAATCTGAGGGTCCAGGGTTCAAGTCCCTGTTCAGGCGTCCTTTTAATATTCACCTTCCTTCAGAAGCAAGTCTTTCTATAATTGCAATTTCTGTCACTTTCCATGACATGTTCACGTGTGGACAATACAATCCCATAGCCAAAACAGCTTAGTCTGAAAACTTTAGGATTTTTAATCTGAACCTCCAGGTTTAAACTCCCTGTTTGAAGACTGATTTAAGTCTGTCAATCACATAGCATCATCTGATATAGGAATTTGCAGTGTGCCATGCTTTTGTGAGAGACGACTGTCATCTAAAGCATAATCGGATTGGTCGTTGTTTAGCAACATTTGAACTGTAAAGCCACATTGGTACTTGTGCTGATTCATTGACTTCGCTGTGTAAAGGCAGCGATTGCACACATCAAACTTCTGACCACGACGTGATTTGAACACGCAACCTTCATATCTGGAGTCAGACGCGCTACCGTTGCGCTACGAGGTCTTGGAAGAAAAACATCTATGGGGGGGATGCCTAGTTCAGATTTCGTTGACTGTATCAATTGGAATGAAGGCATGTGTCTCTGGGGAAATGTACGATCTGACATGCATCTGCCCGGCAGGTTAGGTGTATGAAAACAGTTACATGCAGAGCCCGGATAGCTCAGTCGGTAGAGCATCAGACTTTTAATCTGAGGGTCAAGGGTTCAAGTCCCTGTTCAGGCGTCCTTTTAATATTCACCTTCCTTCAGAAGCAAGTCTTTCTATAATTGCAATTTCTGTCACTTTCCATGACATGTTCACGTGTGGACAATACAATCCCATAGCCAAAACAGCTTAGTCTGAAAACCTTAGGATTTTTAATCAGAACCTCCAGGTTTAAACTCCCTGTTTGAAGACTGATTTAAGTCTGTCAATCACACAGCATCATCTGATATAGGAATTTGCAGTGTGCCATGCTTTTGTGAGAGACGACTGTCATCTAAAGCATGATCGGATTGGTCGTTGTTTAGCAACATTTGAACTGTAAAGCCACATTGGTACTTGTGCTGATTCATTGACTTCACTGTGTAAAGGCAGCGATTGCACACATCAAAATTCTGACCACGACGATATTTGAACACGCAACCTTCTGATCTGGAGTCAGACGCGCTACCGTTGCGCCACGAGGTCTTGGAAGAAAGTCATCTATGGGGGGGATGCCTAGTTCAGATTTCGTTGACTGTATCAATTGGAATGAAGGCCTGTGTCTCTGGGGAAATGTTCGATCTGACATGCATCTGCCCGGCAGGTTAGGTGTATGAAAACAGTTACATGCGGAGCCCGGATAGCTCAGTCGGTAGAGCATCGGACTTTTAATCTGAGGGTCCATGGTTCAAGTCCCTGTTCAGGCGTACTTTTAATATTCACCTTCCTTCAGAAGCAAGTCTTTCTATAATTGCAATTTCTGTCACTTTCCATGACATGTTCACGTGTGGAAAATACAATCCCACAGCCAAAAGAGCTTAGTCTGAAAACTTTAGTATTTTTTATTTGAATTTCCAGGTTTAAACTCCCTGTTTGAAGACTGATTTAAGTCTGTCAATCACACAGCATCATCTGATATAGGAATTTGCAGTGTGCCATGCTTTTGTGAGAGACGACTGTCATCTAAAGCATCATCGGATTGGTCGTTGTTTAGCAACATTTGAACTGTAAAGCCACATTGGTACTTGTGCTGATTCATTGACTTCGCTGTGTAAAGGCAGCGATTGCACACATCAAAATTCTGACCACGACGTGATTTGAACACGCAACCTTCTGAGCTGGAGTTAGACGCGCTACCGTTGCACCACGAGGTCTTGGAAGAAACTCATCTATGGGGGGGATGCCTAGTTCAGATTTCGTTGACTGTATCAATTGGAATGAAGGCCTGTGTCTCTGGGGAAATATACGATCTGACATGCATCTGCCCGGCAGGTTAGGTGTATGAAAACAGTTACATGCAGAGCCCGGATAGCTCACTCGGTAGAGCATCAGACTTTTAACCTGAGGGTCCAGGGTTCAAGTCCCTGTTCAGGTGTCCTGTTAATATTCACCTTCCTTCAGAAGCAAGTCTTTCTATAATTGCAATTTCTGTCACTTTCCATGACATGTTCACGTGTGGACAATACAATCCCATAGCCAAAACAGCTTAGTCTGAAAACTTTAGGATTTTTAATCAGAAACTCCAGGTTTAAACTCCCTGTTTGAAGACTGATTTAAGTCTGTCAATCACACAGCATCATCTGATATAGGAATTTGCAGTGTGCCATGCTTTTGTGAGAGACGACTGTCATCTAAAGCATGATCGGATTGGTCGTTGTTTAGCAACATTTGAACTGTAAAGCCACATTGGTACTTGTGCTGATTCATTGACTTCACTGTGTAAAGGCAGCGATTGCACACATCAAAATTCTGACCACGACGATATTTGAACACGCAACCTTCTGATCTGGAGTCAGACGCGCTACCGTTGCGCCACGAGTTCTTGGAAGAAAGTCATCTATGGGGGGGATGCCTAGTTCAGATTTCGTTGACTGTATCAATTGGAATGAAGGCCTGTGTCTCTGGGGAAATGTTCGATCTGACATGCATCTGCCCGGCAGGTTAGGTGTATGAAAACAGTTACATGCGGAGCCCGGATAGCTCAGTCGGTAGAGCATCAGACTTTTAATCTGAGGGTCCATGGTTCAAGTCCCTGTTCAGGCGTACTTTTAATATTCACCTTCCTTCAGAAGCAAGTCTTTCTATAATTGCAATTTCTGTCACATTCCATGACATGTTCACGTGTGGACAATACAATCCCATAGCCAAAACAGCTTAGTCTGAAAACTTTAGGATTTTTAATCAGAACCTCCAGGTTTAAACTCCCTGTTTGAAGACTGATTTAAGTCTGTCAATCACACAGCATCATCTGATATAGGAATTTGCAGTGTGCCATGCTTTTGTGAGAGACGACTGTCATCTAAAGCATGATCGGATTGGTCGTTGTTTAGCAACATTTGAACTGTAAAGCCACATTGGTACTTGTGCTGATTCATTGACTTCACTGTGTAAAGGCAGCGATTGCACACATCAAAATTCTGACCACGACGATATTTGAACACGCAACCTTCTGATCTGGAGTCAGACGCGCTACCGTTGCGCCACGAGGTCTTGGAAGAAACTCATCTATGGGGGGGATGCCTAGTTCAGATTTCGTTGACTGTATCAGTTGGAATGAAGGCCTGTGTCTCTGGGGAAATGTTCGATCTGACATGCATCTGCCCGGCAGGTTAGGTGTATGAAAACATTTACATGCGTAGCCCGGATAGCTCAGTCGGTAGAGCATCAGACTTTTAATCTGAGGGTCCATGGTTCAAGTCCCTGTTCAGGCGTACTTTTAATATTCACCTTCCTTCAGAAGCAAGTCTTTCTATAATTGCAATTTCTGTCACTTTCCATGACATGTTCACGTGTGGAAAATACAATCCCATAGCCAAAAGAGCTTAGTCTGAAAACTTTAGGATTTTTAATTTGAATTTCCAGGTTTTAACTCCCTGTTTGAAGACTGATTTAAGTCTGTCAATCACACAGCATCATCTGATATAGGAATTTGCAGTGTGCCATGCTTTTGTGAGAGACGACTGTCATCTAAAGCATCATCGGATTGGTCGTTGTTTAGCAACATTTGAACTGTAAAGCCACATTGGTACTTGTGCTGATTCATTGACTTCGCTGTGTAAAGGCAGCGATTGCACACATCAAAATTCTGACCACGACGTGATTTGAACACACAACCTTCTGATCTGGAGTTAGACGCGCTACCGTTGCACCACGAGGTCTTGGAAGAAACTCATCTATGGGGGGGATGCCAATTTCAGATTTCGTTGACTGTATCAATTGGAATGAAGGCCTGTGTCTCTGGGGAAATGTTCGATCTGACATGCATCTGCCCGGCAGGTTAGGTGTATGAAAACAGTTACATGCAAAGCCCGGATAGCTCAGTCGGTAGAGCATCAGACTTTTAATCTGAGGGTCCAGGGTTCAAGTCCCTGTTCAGGCATGCTTTTAATATTCACCTTCCTTCAGAAGCAAGTCTTTCTATAATTGCAATTTCTGTCACTTTCCATGACATGTTCACGTGTGGACAATACAATCCCATAGCCAAAACAGCTTAGTCTGAAAACTTTAGGATTTTTAATCTGAACCTCCAGGTTTAAACTCCCTGTTTGAAGACTGATTTAAGTCTGTCAATCACACAGCATCATCTGATATAGGAATTTGCAGTGTGCCATGCTTTTGTGAGAGACGACTGTCATCTAAAGCATGATCGGATTGGTCGTTGTTTAGCAACATTTGAACTGTAAAGCCACATTGGTACTTGTGCTGATTCATTGACTTCGCTGTGTAAAGGCAGCGATTGCACACATCAAAATTCTGACCACGACGATATTTGAACACGCAACCTTCTGATCTGGAGTAAGACGCGCTACCGTTGCGCCACGAGGTCTTGGAAGAAAGTCATCTATGGGGGGGATGCCTAGTTCAGATTTCGTTGACTGTATCAATTGGAATGAAGGCCTGTGTCTCTGGGGAAATGTACGATCTGACATGCATCTGCCCGGCAGGTTAGGTGTATGAAAACAGTTACATGCAGAACCCGGATAGCTCAGTCGGTAGAGCATCAGACTTTTAATCTGAGGGTCCATGGTTCAAGTCCCTGTTCAGGCGTACTTTTAATATTCACCTTCCTTCAGAAGCAAGTCTTTCTATAATTGCAATTTCTGTCACTTTCCATGACATGTTCACGTGTGGAAAATACAATCCCATAGCCAAAAGAGCTTAGTCTGAAAACTTTAGGATTTTTTATTTGAATTTCCAGGTTTAAACTCCCTGTTTGAAGACTGATTTAAGTCTGTCAATCACACAGCATCATCTGATATAGGAATTTGCAGTGTGCCATGCTTTTGTGAGAGACGACTGTCATCTAAAGCATCATCGGATTGGTCGTTGTTTAGCAACATTTGAACTGTAAAGCCACATTGGTACTTGTGCTGATTCATTGACTTCGCTGTGTAAAGGCAGCGATTGCACACATCAAAATTCTGACCACGACGTGATTTGAACACGCAACCTTCTGAGCTGGAGTTAGACGCGCTACCGTTGCACCACAAGGTCTTGGAAGAAAAACATCTATGGGGGGGATGCCTAGTTCAGATTTCGTTGACTGTATCAATTGGAATGAAGGCCTGTGTCTCTGGGGAAATGTACGATCTGACATGCATCTGCCCGGCAGGTTAGGTGTATGAAAACAGTTACATGCAGAGCCCGGATAGCTCAGTCGGTAGAGCATCAGACTTTTAATCTGAGGGTCCAGGGTTCAAGTCCCTGTTCAGGCGTCCTTTTAATATTCACCTTCCTTCAGAAGCAAGTCTTTCTATAATTGCAATTTCTGTCACTTTCCATGACATGTTCACGTGTGGACAATACAATCCCATAGCCAAAACAGCTTAGTCTGAAAACTTTAGGATTTTTAATCTGAACCTCCAGGTTTAAACTCCCTGTTTGAAGACTGATTTAAGTCTGTCAATCACACAGCATCATCTGATATAGGAATTTGCAGTGTGCCATGCTTTTGTGAGAGACGACTGTCATCTAAAGCATGATCGGATTGGTCGTTGTTTAGCAACATTTGAACTGTAAAGCCACATTGGTACTTGTGCTGATTCATTGACTTCGCTGTGTAAAGGCAGCGATTGCACACATCAAAATTCTGACCACGACGATATTTGAACACGCAACCTTCTGATCTGGAGTAAGACGCGCTACCGTTGCGCCACGAGGTCTTGGAAGAAAGTCATCTATGGGGGGGATGCCTAGTTCAGATTTCGTTGACTGTATCAATTGGAATGAAGGCCTGTGTCTCTGGGGAAATGTACGATCTGACATGCATCTGCCCGGCAGGTTAGGTGTATGAAAACAGTTACATGCAGAACCCGGATAGCTCAGTCGGTAGAGCATCAGACTTTTAATCTGAGGGTCCATGGTTCAAGTCCCTGTTCAGGCGTACTTTTAATATTCACCTTCCTTCAGAAGCAAGTCTTTCTATAATTGCAATTTCTGTCACTTTCCATGACATGTTCACGTGTGGAAAATACAATCCCATAGCCAAAAGAGCTTAGTCTGAAAACTTTAGGATTTTTAATTTGAATTTCCAGGTTTAAACTCCCTGTTTGAAGACTGATTTAAGTCTGTCAATCACACAGCATCATCTGATATAGGAATTTGCAGTGTGCCATGCTTTTGTGAGAGACGACTGTCATCTAAAGCATCATCGGATTGGTCGTTGTTTAGCAACATTTGAACTGTAAAGCCACATTGGTACTTGTGCTGATTCATTGACTTCGCTGTGTAAAGGCAGCGATTGCACACATCAAAATTCTGACCACGACGTGATTTGAACACGCAACCTTCTGAGCTGGAGTTAGACGCGCTACCGTTGCACCACAAGGTCTTGGAAGAAAAACATCTATGGGGGGGATGCCTAGTTCAGATTTCGTTGACTGTATCAATTGGAATGAAGGCCTGTGTCTCTGGGGAAATGTACGATCTGACATGCATCTGCCCGGCAGGTTAGGTGTATGAAAACAGTTACATGCAGAGCCCGGATAGCTCAGTCGGTAGAGCATCAGACTTTTAATCTGAGGGTCCAGGGTTCAAGTCCCTGTTCAGGCGTCCTTTTAATATTCACCTTCCTTCAGAAGCAAGTCTTTCTATAATTGCAATTTCTGTCACTTTCCATGACATGTTCACGTGTGGACAATACAATCCCATAGCCAAAACAGCTTAGTCTGAAAACTTTAGGATTTTTAATCTGAACCTCCAGGTTTAAACTCCCTGTTTGAAGACTGATTTAAGTCTGTCAATCACACAGCATCATCTGATATAGGAATTTGCAGTGTGCCATGCCTTTGTGAGAGACGACTGTCATCTAAAGCATGATCGGATTGGTCGTTGTTTAGCAACATTTGAACTGTAAAGCCACATTGGTACTTGTGCTGATTCATTGACTTCGCTGTGTAAAGGCAGCGATTGCACACATCAAAATTCTGACCACGACGTGATTTGAACACGCAACCTTCTGATCTGGAGTCAGACGCGCTACCGTTGCGCCACGAGGTCTTGGAAGAAAGTCATCTATGGGGGGGATGCCTAGTTCAGATTTCGTTGACTGTATCAATTGGAATGAAGGCCTGTGTCTCTGGGGAAATGTTCGATCTGGCATGCATCTGCCCGGCAGGTTAGGTGTATGAAAACAGTTACATGCGGAGCCCGGATAGCTCAGTCGGTAGAGCATCAGACGTTTAATCTGAGGGTCCATGGTTCAAGTCCCTGTTCAGGCGTACTTTTAATATTCACCTTCCTTCAGAAGCAAGTCTTTCTATAATTGCAATTTCTGTCACTTTCCATGACATGTTCACGTGTGGAAAATACAATCCCATAAGCCAAAAGAGCTTAGTCTGAAAACTTTAGGATTTTGAATTTCCAGGTTTAAACTCCCTGTTTGAAGACTGATTTAAGTCTGTCAATCACACAGCATCATCTGATATAGGAATTTGCAGTGTGCCATGCTTTTGTGAGAGACGACTGTCATCTAAAGCATCATCGGATTGGTCGTTGTTTAGCAACATTTGAACTGTAAAGCCACATTGGTACTTGTGCTGATTCATTGACTTCGCTGTGTAAAGGCAGCGATTGCACACATCAAAATTCTGACCACGACGTGATTTGAACACGCAACCTTCTGATCTGGATTTAGGCGCGCTACCGTTGCACCACGAGGTCTTGGAAGAAACTCATCTATGGGGGGGATGCCTAGTTCAGATTTCGTTGACTGTATCAATTGGAATGAAGGCCTGTGTCTCTGGGGAAATGTACGATCTGACATGCATCTGCCCGGCAGGTTAGGTGTATGAAAACAGTTACATGCAGAGCCCGGATAGCTCAGTCGGTAGAGCATCAGACTTTTAATCTGAGGGTCCAGGGTTCAAGTCCCTGTTCAGGCGTCCTTTTAATATTCACCTTCCTTCAGAAGCAAGTCTTTCTATAATTGCAATTTCTGTCACTTTCCATGACATGTTCACGTGTGGACAATACAATCCCATAGCCAAAACAGCTTAGTCTGAAAACTTTAGGATTTTTAATCTGAACCTCCAGGTTTAAACTCCCTGTTTGAAGACTGATTTAAGTCTGTCAATCACACAGCATCATCTGATATAGGAATTTGCAGTGTGCCATGCTTTTGTGAGAGACGACTGTCATCTAAAGCATGATCGGATTGGTCGTTGTTTAGCAACATTTGAACTGTAAAGCCACATTGGTACTTGTGCTGATTCATTGACTTCGCTGTGTAAAGGCAGCGATTGCACACATCAAAATTCTGACCACGACGATATTTGAACACGCAACCTTCTGATCTGGAGTCAGACGCGCTACCGTTGCGCCACGAGGTCTTGGAAGAAAGTCATCTATGGGGGGGATGCCTAGTTCAGATTTCGTTGACTGTATCAATTGGAATGAAGGCCTGTGTCTCTGGGGAAATGTACGATCTGACATGCATCTGCCCGGCAGGTTAGGTGTATGAAAACAGTTACATGCAGAGCCCGGATAGCTCAGTCGGTAGAGCATCAGACTTTTAATCTGATGGTCCATGGTTCAAGTCCCTGTTCAGGCGTACTTTTAATATTCACCTTCCTTCAGAAGCAAGTCTTTCTATAATTGCAATTTCTGTCACTTTCCATGACATGTTCACGTGTGGAAAATACAATCCCATAGCCAAAAGAGCTTAGTCTGAAAACTTTAGGATTTTTAATTTGAATTTCCAGGTTTTAACTCCCTGTTTGAAGACTGATTTAAGTCTGTCAATCACACAGCATCATCTGATATAGGAATTTGCAGTGTGCCATGCTTTTGTGAGAGACGACTGTCATCTAAAGCATCATCGGATTGGTCGTTGTTTAGCAACATTTGAACTGTAAAGCCACATTGGTACTTGTGCTGATTCATTGACTTCGCTGTGTAAAGGCAGCGATTGCACACATCAAAATTCTGACCACGACGTGATTTGAACACGCAACCTTCTGATCTGGATTTAGACGCGCTACCGTTGCACCACGAGGTCTTGGAAGAAACTCATCTATGGGGGGGATGCCTAGTTCAGATTTCGTTGACTGTATCAATTGGAATGAAGGCCTGTGTCTCTGGGGAAATGTACGATCTGACATGCATCTGCCCGGCAGGTTAGGTGTATGAAAACAGTTACATGCAGAGCCCGGATAGCTCAGTCGGTAGAGCATCAGACTTTTAATCTGAGGGTCCAGGGTTCAAGTCCCTGTTCAGGCGTCCTTTTAATATTCACCTTCCTTCAGAAGCAAGTCTTTCTATAATTGCAATTTCTGTCACTTTCCATGACATGTTCACGTGTGGACAATACAATCCCATAGCCAAAACAGCTTAGTCTGAAAACTTTAGGATTTTTAATCTGAACCTCCAGGTTTAAACTCCCTGTTTGAAGACTGATTTAAGTCTGTCAATCACACAGCATCATCTGATATAGGAATTTGCAGTGTGCCATGCTTTTGTGAGAGACGACTGTCATCTAAAGCATGATCGGATTGGTCGTTGTTTAGCAACATTTGAACTGTAAAGCCACATTGGTACTTGTGCTGATTCATTGACTTCGCTGTGTAAAGGCAGCGATTGCACACATCAAAATTCTGACCACGACGATATTTGAACACGCAACCTTCTGATCTGGAGTCAGACGCGCTACCGTTGCACCACGAGGTCTTGGAAGAAACTCATCTATGGGGGGGATGCCTAGTTCAGATTTCGTTGACTGTATCAATTGGAATGAAGGCCTGTGTCTCTGGGGAAATGTACGATCTGACATGCATCTGCCCGGCAGGTTAGGTGTATGAAAACAGTTACATGCGGAGCCCGGATAGCTCAGTCGGTAGAGCATCAGACTTTTAATCTGAGGGTCCATGGTTCAAGTCCCTGTTCAGGCGTACTTTCAATATTCACCTTCCTTCAGAAGCAAGTCTTTCTATAATTGCAATTTCTGTCACTTTCCATGACATGTTCACGTGTGGAAAATACAATCCCATAGCCAAAAGAGCTTAGTCTGAAAACTTTAGGAATTTGAATTTCCAGGTTTTAACTCCCTGTTTGAAGACTGATTTAAGTCTGTCAATCACACAGCATTATCTGATATAGGAATTTGCAGTGTGCCATGCTTTTGTGAGAGACGACTGTCATCTAAAGCATCATCGGATTGGTCGTTGTTTAGCAACATTTGAACTGTAAAGCCACATTGGTACTTGTGCTGATTCATTGACTTCGCTGTGTAAAGGCAGCGATTGCACACATCAAAATTCTGACCACGACGTGATTTGAACACGCAACCTTCTGATCTGGATTTAGACGCGCTACCGTTGCACCACGAGGTCTTGGAAGAAACTCATCTATGGGGGGGATGCCTAGTTCAGATTTCGTTGACTGTATCAATTGGAATGAAGGCCTGTGTCTCTGGGGAAATGTACGATCTGACATGCATCTGCCCGGCAGGTTAGGTGTATGAAAACAGTCACATGCAGAGCCCGGATAGCTCAGTCGGTAGAGCATCAGACTTTTAATCTGAGGGTCCAGGGTTCAAGTCCCTGTTCAGGCGTCCTTTTAATATTCACCTTCCTTCAGAAGCAAGTCTTTCTATAATTGCAATTTCTGTCACTTTCCATGACATGTTCACGTGTGCACAATACAATCCCATAGCCAAAACAGCTTAGTCTGAAAACTTTAGGATTTTTAATCTGAACCTCCAGGTTTAAACTCCCTGTTTGAAGACTGATTTAAGTCTGTCAATCACACAGCATCATCTGATATAGGAATTTGCAGTGTGCCATGCTTTTGTGAGAGACGACTGTCATCTAAAGCATCATCGGATTGGTCGTTGTTTAGCAACATTTGAACTGTAAAGCCACATTGGTACTTGTGCTGATTCATTGACTTCGCTGTGTAAAGGCAGCGATTGCACACATCAAAATTCTGACCACGACGTGATTTGAACACGCAACCTTCTGATCTGGAGTTAGACGCGCTACCGTTGCACCACGAGGTCTTGGAAGAAACTCATCTATGGGGGGGATGCCAATTTCAGATTTCGTTGACTGTATCAATTGGAATGAAGGCCTGTGTCTCTGGGGAAATGTTCGATCTGACATGCATCTGCCCGGCAGGTTAGGTGTATGAAAACAGTTACATGCAAAGCCCGGATAGCTCAGTCGGTAGAGCATCAGACTTTTAATCTGAGGGTCCAGGGTTCAAGTCCCTGTTCAGGCATGCTTTTAATATTCACCTTCCTTCAGAAGCAAGTCTTTCTATAATTGCAATTTCTGTCACTTTCCATGACATGTTCACGTGTGGACAATACAATCCCATAGCCAAAACAGCTTAGTCTGAAAACTTTAGGATTTTTAATCTGAACCTCCAGGTTTAAACTCCCTGTTTGAAGACTGATTTAAGTCTGTCAATCACACAGCATCATCTGATATAGGAATTTGCAGTGTGCCATGCTTTTGTGAGAGACGACTGTCATCTAAAGCATGATCGGATTGGTCGTTGTTTAGCAACATTTGAACTGTAAAGCCACATTGGTACTTGTGCTGATTCATTGACTTCGCTGTGTAAAGGCAGCGATTGCACACATCAAAATTCTGACCACGACGATATTTGAACACGCAACCTTCTGATCTGGAGTCAGACGCGCTACCGTTGCGCCACGAGGTCTTGGAAGAAAGTCATCTATGGGGGGGATGCCTAGTTCAGATTTCGTTGACTGTATCAATTGGAATGAAGGCCTGTGTCTCTGGGGAAATGTACGATCTGACATGCATCTGCCCGGCAGGTTAGGTGTATGAAAACAGTTACATGCAGAGCCCGGATAGCTCAGTCGGTAGAGCATCAGACTTTTAATCTGAGGGTCCATGGTTCAAGTCCCTGTTCAGGCGTACTTTTAATATTCACCTTCCTTCAGAAGCAAGTCTTTCTATAATTGCAATTTCTGTCACTTTCCATGACATGTTCACGTGTGGAAAATACAATCCCATAGCCAAAAGAGCTTAGTCTGAAAACTTTAGGATTTTTAATTTGAATTTCCAGGTTTAAACTCCCTGTTTGAAGACTGATTTAAGTCTGTCAATCACACAGCATCATCTGATATAGGAATTTGCAGTGTGCCATGCTTTTGTGAGAGACGACTGTCATCTAAAGCATCATCGGATTGGTCGTTGTTTAGCAACATTTGAACTGTAAAGCCACATTGGTACTTGTGCTGATTCATTGACTTCGCTGTGTAAAGGCAGCGATTGCACACATCACAATTCTGACCACGACGTGATTTGAACACGCAACCTTCTGATCTGGAGTTAGACGCGCTACCGTTGCACCACGAGGTCTTGGAAGAAACTCATCTATGGGGGGGATGCCAATTTCAGATTTCGTTGACTGTATCAATTGGAATGAAGGCCTGTGTCTCTGGGGAAATGTTCGATCTGACATGCATCTGCCCGGCAGGTTAGGTGTATGAAAACAGTTACATGCAAAGCCCGGATAGCTCAGTCGGTAGAGCATCAGACTTTTAATCTGAGGGTCCAGGGTTCAAGTCCCTGTTCAGGCATGCTTTTAATATTCACCTTCCTTCAGAAGCAAGTCTTTCTATAATTGCAATTTCTGTCACTTTCCATGACATGTTCACTTGTGGACAATACAATCCCATAGCCAAAACAGCTTAGTCTGAAAACTTTAGGATTTTTAATCTGAACCTCCAGGTTTAAACTCCCTGTTTGAAGACTGATTTAAGTCTGTCAATCACACAGCATCATCTGATATAGGAATTTGCAGTGTGCCATGCTTTTGTGAGAGACGACTGTCATCTAAAGCATGATCGGATTGGTCGTTGTTTAGCAACATTTGAACTGTAAAGCCACATTGGTACTTGTGCTGATTCATTGACTTCGCTGTGTAAAGGCAGCGATTGCACACATCAAAATTCTGACCACGACGTGATTTGAACACGCAACCTTCTGATCTGGAGTCAGACGCGCTACCGTTGCGCCACGAGGTCTTGGAAGAAAGTCATCTATGGGGGGGATGCCTAGTTCAGATTTCGTTGACTGTATCAATTGGAATGAAGGCCTGTGTCTCTGGGGAAATGTACGATCTGACATGCATCTGCCCGGCAGGTTAGGTGTATGAAAACAGTTACATGCAGAGCCCGGATAGCTCAGTCGGTAGAGCATCAGACTTTTAATCTGAGGGTCCATGGTTCAAGTCCCTGTTCAGGCGTACTTTTAATATTCACCTTCCTTCAGAAGCAAGTCTTTCTATAATTGCAATTTCTGTCACTTTCCATGACATGTTCACGTGTGGAAAATACAATCCCATAGCCAAAAGAGCTTAGTCTGAAAACTTTAGGATTTTTAATTTGAATTTCCAGGTTTAAACTCCCTGTTTGAAGACTGATTTAAGTCTGTCAATCACACAGCATCATCTGATATAGGAATTTGCAGTGTGCCATGCTTTTGTGAGAGACGACTGTCATCTAAAGCATCATCGGATTGGTCGTTGTTTAGCAACATTTGAACTGTAAAGCCACATTGGTACTTGTGCTGATTCATTGACTTCGCTGTGTAAAGGCAGCGATTGCACACATCACAATTCTGACCACGACGTGATTTGAACACGCAACCTTCTGATCTGGAGTTAGACGCGCTACCGTTGCACCACGAGGTCTTGGAAGAAACTCATCTATGGGGGGGATGCCAATTTCAGATTTCGTTGACTGTATCAATTGGAATGAAGGCCTGTGTCTCTGGGGAAATGTTCGATCTGACATGCATCTGCCCGGCAGGTTAGGTGTATGAAAACAGTTACATGCAAAGCCCGGATAGCTCAGTCGGTAGAGCATCAGACTTTTAATCTGAGGGTCCAGGGTTCAAGTCCCTGTTCAGGCATGCTTTTAATATTCACCTTCCTTCAGAAGCAAGTCTTTCTATAATTGCAATTTCTGTCACTTTCCATGACATGTTCACTTGTGGACAATACAATCCCATAGCCAAAACAGCTTAGTCTGAAAACTTTAGGATTTTTAATCTGAACCTCCAGGTTTAAACTCCCTGTTTGAAGACTGATTTAAGTCTGTCAATCACACAGCATCATCTGATATAGGAATTTGCAGTGTGCCATGCTTTTGTGAGAGACGACTGTCATCTAAAGCATGATCGGATTGGTCGTTGTTTAGCAACATTTGAACTGTAAAGCCACATTGGTACTTGTGCTGATTCATTGACTTCGCTGTGTAAAGGCAGCGATTGCACACATCAAAATTCTGACCACGACGTGATTTGAACACGCAACCTTCTGATCTGGAGTCAGACGCGCTACCGTTGCGCCACGAGGTCTTGGAAGAAAGTCATCTATGGGGGGGATGCCTAGTTCAGATTTCGTTGACTGTATCAATTGGAATGAAGGCCTGTGTCTCTGGGGAAATGTACGATCTGACATGCATCTGCCCGGCAGGTTAGGTGTATGAAAACAGTTACATGCAGAGCCCGGATAGCTCAGTCGGTAGAGCATCAGACTTTTAATCTGAGGGTCCATGGTTCAAGTCCCTGTTCAGGCGTACTTTTAATATTCACCTTCCTTCAGAAGCAAGTCTTTCTATAATTGCAATTTCTGTCACTTTCCATGACATGTTCACGTGTGGAAAATACAATCCCATAGCCAAAAGAGCTTAGTCTGAAAACTTTAGGATTTTTAATTTGAATTTCCAGGTTTAAACTCCCTGTTTGAAGACTGATTTAAGTCTGTCAATCACACAGCATCATCTGATATAGGAATTTGCAGTGTGCCATGCTTTTGTGAGAGACGACTGTCATCTAAAGCATCATCGGATTGGTCGTTGTTTAGCAACATTTGAACTGTAAAGCCACATTGGTACTTGTGCTGATTCATTGACTTCGCTGTGTAAAGGCAGCGATTGCACACATCACAATTCTGACCACGACGTGATTTGAACACGCAACCTTCTGATCTGGAGTTAGACGCGCTACCGTTGCACCACGAGGTCTTGGAAGAAACTCATCTATGGGGGGGATGCCAATTTCAGATTTCGTTGACTGTATCAATTGGAATGAAGGCCTGTGTCTCTGGGGAAATGTTCGATCTGACATGCATCTGCCCGGCAGGTTAGGTGTATGAAAACAGTTACATGCAAAGCCCGGATAGCTCAGTCGGTAGAGCATCAGACTTTTAATCTGAGGGTCCAGGGTTCAAGTCCCTGTTCAGGCATGCTTTTAATATTCACCTTCCTTCAGAAGCAAGTCTTTCTATAATTGCAATTTCTGTCACTTTCCATGACATGTTCACGTGTGGACAATACAATCCCATAGCCAAAACAGCTTAGTCTGAAAACTTTAGGATTTTTAATCTGAACCTCCAGGTTTAAACTCCCTGTTTGAAGACTGATTTAAGTCTGTCAATCACACAGCATCATCTGATATAGGAATTTGCAGTGTGCCATGCTTTTGTGAGAGACGACTGTCATCTAAAGCATGATCGGATTGGTCGTTGTTTAGCAACATTTGAACTGTAAAGCCACATTGGTACTTGTGCTGATTCATTGACTTCGCTGTGTAAAGGCAGCGATTGCACACATCAAAATTCTGACCACGACGATATTTGAACACGCAACCTTCTGATCTGGAGTCAGACGCGCTACCGTTGCGCCACGAGGTCTTGGAAGAAAGTCATCTATGGGGGGGATGCCTAGTTCAGATTTCGTTGACTGTATCAATTGGAATGAAGGCCTGTGTCTCTGGGGAAATGTACGATCTGACATGCATCTGCCCGGCAGGTTAGGTGTATGAAAACAGTTGCATGCAGAGCCCGGATAGCTCAGTCGGTAGAGCATCAGACTTTTAATCTGAGGGTCCATGGTTCAAGTCCCTGTTCAGGCGTACTTTTAATATTCACCTTCCTTCAGAAGCAAGTCTTTCTATAATTGCAATTTCTGTCACTTTCCATGACATGTTCACGTGTGGAAAATACAATCCCATAGCCAAAAGAGCTTAGTCTGAAAACTTTAGGATTTTTAATTTGAATTTCCAGGTTTTAACTCCCTGTTTGAAGACTGATTTAAGTCTGTCAATCACACAGCATCATCTGATATAGGAATTTGCAGTGTGCCATGCTTTTGTGAGAGACGACTGTCATCTAAAGCATCATCGGATTGGTCGTTGTTTAGCAACATTTGAACTGTAAAGCCACATTGGTACTTGTGCTGATTCATTGACTTCGCTGTGTAAAGGCAGCGATTGCACACATCAAAATTCTGACCACGACGTGATTTGAACACGCAACCTTCTGATCTGGATTTAGACGCGCTACCGTTGCACCACGAGGTCTTGGAAGAAACTCATCTATGGGGGGGATGCCTAGTTCAGATTTCGTTGACTGTATCAATTGGAATGAAGGCCTGTGTCTCTGGGGAAATGTACGATCTGACATGCATCTGCCCGGCAGGTTAGGTGTATGAAAACAGTTACATGCAGAGCCCGGATAGCTCAGTCGGCAGAGCATCAGACTTTTAATCTGAGGGTCCAGGGTTCAAGTCCCTGTTCAGGCGTCCTTTTAATATTCACCTTCATTCAGAAGCAAGTCTTTCTATAATTGCAATTTCTGTCACTTTCCATGACATGTTCACGTGTGCACAATACAATCCCATAGCCAAAACAGCTTAGTCTGAAAACTTTAGGATTTTTAATCTGAACCTCCAGGTTTAAACTCCCTGTTTGAAGACTGATTTAAGTCTGTCAATCACACAGCATCATCTGATATAGGAATTTGCAGTGTGCCATGCTTTTGTGAGAGACGACTGTCATCTAAAGCATGATCGGATTGGTCGTTGTTTAGCAACATTTGAACTGTAAAGCCACATTGGTACTTGTGCTGATTCATTGACTTCGCTGTGTAAAGGCAGCGATTGCACACATCAAAATTCTGACCACGACGATATTTGAACACGCAACCTTCTGATCTGGAGTCAGACGCGCTACCGTTGCGCCACGAGGTCTTGGAGAAAGTCATCTATGGGGGGGATGCCTAGTTCAGATTTCGTTGACTGTATCAATTGGAATGAAGGCCTGTGTCTCTGGGGAAATGTACGATCTGACATGCATCTGCCCGGCAGGTTAGGTGTATGAAAACAGTTTCATACAGAGCCCGGATAGCTCAGTCGGTAGAGCATTAGACTTTTAATCTGAGGGTCCATGGTTCAAGTCCCTCTTCAGGCGTACTTTTAATATTCACCTTCCTTCAGAAGCAAGTCTTTCTATAATTGCAATTTCTGTCACTTTCCATGACATGTTCACGTGTGGAAAATACAATCCCATAGCCAAAAGAGCTTAGTCTGAAAACTTTAGGATTTTTAATTTGAATTTCCAGGTTTAAACTCCCTGTTTGAAGACTGATTTAAGTCTGTCAATCACACAGCATCATCTGATATAGGAATTTGCAGTGTGCCATGCTTTTGCGAGAGACGACTGTCATCTAAAGCATCATCGGATTGGTCGTTGTTTAGCAACATTTGAACTGTAAAGCCACATTGGTACTTGTGCTGATTCATTGACTTCGCTGTGTAAAGGCAGCGATTGCACACATCAAAATTCTGACCACGACGTGATTTGAACACGCAACCTTCTGATCTGGAGTTAGACGCGCTACCGTTGCACCACGAGGTCTTGGAAGAAACTCATCTATGGGGGGGATGCCAATTTCAGATTTCGTTGACTGTATCAATTGGAATGAAGGCCTGTGTCTCTGGGGAAATGTTCGATCTGACATGCATCTGCCCGGCAGGTTAAGTGTATGAAAACAGTTACTTGCAAAGCCCGGATAGCTCAGTCGGTAGAGCATCAGACTTTTAATCTGAGGGTCCAGGGTTCAAGTCCCTGTTCAGGCGTTCTTTTAATATTCACCTTCCTTCAGAAGCAAGTCTTTCTATAATTGCAATTTCTGTCACTTTCCATGACATGTTCACGTGTGGACAATACAATCCCATAGCCAAAACAGCTTAGTCTGAAAACTTTAGGATTTTTAATCTGAACCTCCAGGTTTAAACTCCCTGTTTGAAGACTGATTTAAGTCTGTCAATCACACAGCATCATCTGATATAGGAATTTGCAGTGTGCCATGCTTTTGTGAGAGACGACTGTCATCTAAAGCATGATCGGATTGGTCGTTGTTTAGCAACATTTGAACTGTAAAGCCACATTGGTACTTGTGCTGATTCATTGACTTCGCTGTGTAAAGGCAGCGATTGCACACATCAAAATTCTGACCACGACGTGATGTGAACACGCTACCTTCTAATCTGGAGTTAGACGCGCTACCGTTGCACCACGAGGTCTTGGAAGAAACTCATCTATGGGGGGGATGCCAATTTCAGATTTCGTTGACTGTATCAATTGGAATGAAGGCCTGTGTCTCTGGGGAAATGTTCGATCTGACATGCATCTGCCCGGCAGGTTAGGTGTATGAAAACAGTTACATGCAAAGCCCGGATAGCTCAGTCGGTAGAGCATCAGACTGTTAATCTGAGGGTCCAGCGTTCAAGTCCCTGTTCAGTCGTCCTTTTAATATTCACCTTCCTTCAGAAGCAAGTCTTTCTATAATTGCAATTTCTGTCACTTTCCATGACATGTTCACGTGTGGACAATACAATCCCATAGCCAAAACAGCTTAGTCTGAAAACTTTAGGAATTTTAATCTGAACCTCCAGGTTTAAACTCCCTGTTTGAAGACTGATTTAAGTCTGTCAATCACACAGCATCATCTGATATAGGAATTTGCAGTGTGCCATGCTTTTGTGAGAGACGACTGTCATCTAAAGCATGATCGGATTGGTCGTTGTTTAGCAACATTTGAACTGTAAAGCCACATTGGTACTTGTGCTGATTCATTGACTTCGCTGTGTAAAGGCAGCGATTGCACACATCAAAATTCTGACCACGACGATATTTGAACACGCAACCTTCTGATCTGGAGTCAGACGCGCTACCGTTGCGCCACGAGGTCTTGGAAGAAAGTCATCTATGGGGGGGATGCCTAGTTCAGATTTCGTTGACTGTATCAATTGGAATGAAGGCCTGTGTCTCTGGGGAAATGTACGATCTGACATGCATCTGCCCGGCAGGTTAGGTGTATGAAAACAGTTACATGCAGAGCCCGGATAGCTCAGTCGGTAGAGCATCAGACTTTTAATCTGAGGGTCCATGGTTCAAGTCCCTGTTCAGGCGTACTTTTAATATTCACCTTCCTTCAGAAGCAAGTCTTTCTATAATTGCAATTTCTGTCACTTTCCATGACATGTTCACGTGTGGAAAATACAATCCCATAGCCAAAAGAGCTTAGTCTGAAAACTTTAGGATTTTTAATTTGAATTTCCAGGTTTAAACTCCCTGTTTGAAGACTGATTTAAGTCTGTCAATCACACAGCATCATCTGATATAGGAATTTGCAGTGTGCCATGCTTTTGTGAGAGACGACTGTCATCTAAAGCATGATCGGATTGGTCGTTGTTTAGCAACATTTGAACTGTAAAGCCACATTGGTACTTGTGCTGATTCATTGACTTCGCTGTGTAAAGGCAGCGATTGCACACATCAAAATTCTGACCACGACGATATTTGAACACGCAACCTTCTGATCTGGAGTCAGACGCGCTACCGTTGCACCACGAGGTCTTGGAAGAAAGTCATCTATGGGGGGGATGCCTAGTTCAGATTTCGTTGACTGTATCAATTGGAATGAAGGCCTGTGTCTCTGGGGAAATGTACGATCTGACATGCATCTGCCCGGCAGGTTAGGTGTATGAAAACAGTTACATGCAGAGCCCTGATAGCTCAGTCGGTAGAGCATCAGACTTTTAATCTGAGGGTCCATGGTTCAAGTCCCTGTTCAGGCGTACTTTTAATATTCACCTTCCTTCAGAAGCAAGTCTTTCTATAATTGCAATTTCTGTCACTTTCCATGACATGTTCACGTGTGGACAATACAATCCCATAGCCAAAACAGCTTAGTCTGAAAACTTTAGGATTTTTAATCTGAACCTCCAGGTTTAAACTCCCTGTTTGAAGACTGATTTAAGTCTGTCAATCACACAGCATCATCTGATATAGGAATTTGCAGTGTGCCATGCTTTTGTGAGAGACGACTGTCATCTAAAGCATGATCGGATTGGTCGTTGTTTAGCAACATTTGAACTGTAAAGCCACATTGGTACTTGTGCTGATTCATTGACTTCGCTGTGTAAAGGCAGCGATTGCACACATCAAAATTCTGACCACGACGTGATTTGAACACGCTACCTTCTAATCTGGAGTTAGACGCGCTACCGTTGCACCACGAGGTCTTGGAAGAAACTCATCTATGGGGGGGATGCCAATTTCAGATTTCGTTGACTGTATCAATTGGAATGAAGGCCTGTGTCTCTGGGGAAATGTTCGATCTGACATGCATCTGCCCGGCAGGTTAGGTGTATGAAAACAGTTACATGCAAAGCCCGGATAGCTCAGTCGCTAGAGCATCAGACTGTTTATCTGAGGGTCCAGGGTTCAAGTCCCTGTTCAGGCGTCCTTTTAATATTCACCTTCCTTCAGAAGCAAGTCTTTCTATAATTGCAATTTCTGTCACTTTCCATGACATGTTCACGTGTGGACAATACAATCCCATAGCCAAAACAGCTTAGTCTGAAAACTTTAGGAATTTTAATCTGAACCTCCAGGTTTAAACTCCCTGTTTGAAGACTGATTTAAGTCTGTCAATCACACAGCATCATCTGATATAGGAATTTGCAGTGTGCCATGCTTTTGTGAGAGACGACTGTCATCTAAAGCATGATCGGATTGGTCGTTGTTTAGCAACATTTGAACTGTAAAGCCACATTGGTACTTGTGCTGATTCATTGACTTCGCTGTGTAAAGGCAGCGATTGCACACATCAAAATTCTGACCACGACGATATTTGAACACGCAACCTTCTGATCTGGAGTCAGACGCGCTACCGTTGCGCCACGAGGTCTTGGAAGAAAGTCATCTATGGGGGGGATGCCTAGTTCAGATTTAGTTGACTGTATCAATTGGAATGAAGGCCTGTGTCTCTGGGGAAATGTACGATCTGACATGCATCTGCCCGGCAGGTTAGGTGTATGAAAACAGTTACATGCAGAGCCCGGATAGCTCAGTCGGTAGAGCATCAGACTTTTAATCTGAGGGTCCATGGTTCAAGTCCCTGTTCAGGCGTACTTTTAATATTCACCTTCCTTCAGAAGCAAGTCTTTCTATAATTGCAATTTCTGTCACTTTCCATGACATGTTCACGTGTGGAAAATACAATCCCATAGCCAAAAGAGCTTAGTCTGAAAACTTTAGGATTTTTAATTTGAATTTCCAGGTTTAAACTCCCTGTTTGAAGACTGATTTAAGTCTGTCAATCACACAGCATCATCTGATATAGGAATTTGCAGTGTGCCATGCTTTTGTGAGAGACGACTGTCATCTAAAGCATCATCGGATTGGTCGTTGTTTAGCAACATTTGAACTGTAAAGCCACATTGGTACTTGTGCTGATTCATTGACTTCGCTGTGTAAAGGCAGCGATTGCACACATCAAAATTCTGACCACGACGTGATTTGAACACGCAACCTTCTGATCTGGAGTTAGACGCGCTACCGTTGCACCACGAGGTCTTGGAAGAAACTCATCTATGGGGGGGATGCCAATTTCAGATTTCGTTGACTGTATCAATTGGAATGAAGGCCTGTGTCTCTGGGGAAATGTTCGATCTGACATGCATCTGCCCGGCAGGTTAGGTGTATGAAAACAGTTACATGCAAAGCCCGGATAGCTCAGTCGGTAGAGCATCAGACTTTTAATCTGAGGGTCCAGGGTTCAAGTCCCTGTTCAGTCGTCCTTTTAATATTCACCTTCCTTCAGAAGCAAGTCTTTCTATAATTGCAATTTCTGTCACTTTCCATGACATGTTCACGTGTGGACAATACAATCCCATAGCCAAAACAGCTTAGTCTGAAAACTTTAGGAATTTTAATCTGAACCTCCAGGTTTAAACTCCCTGTTTGAAGACTGATTTAAGTCTGTCAATCACACAGCATCATCTGATATAGGAATTTGCAGTGTGCCATGCTTTTGTGAAAGACGACTGTCATCTAAAGCA